>NC_136498.1:6554537-6579537 GCF_053919585.1 Euprymna scolopes
CAGTAAATACTTAAAGTTTACGCATAAATCTACACTTTCGTATATTAATTTTATGTGAGTAAATGAAGTAGTTATATATATATATATACACACAGTTTATATATTATAGATATAATTAGACCTGGAGTCAAATGAGCAGAGTTTATTTTACTGTATTAATAAATGTATTTATACTTTTAAAACAACAGTGTCCATAATGTTGTAGATATATAATAATCTCAATAGGTAGATGTAGCCTAGAGCTATACACATATTGAGTAATAACATCAATAATTGTGAATTGAAAATCAGTTTCAAAAGGAGTGTACGATCGTTTCGGAAACGATTTTCATTTTATTGAAATTGACAATAATTATTGACAATAGTTTACAAATGGTTTTGTTTTGGGACATAAACCCCTCATCAGCAAAAAATAGGTGGTGGGAATTTAAGACGCCAAAATAAAACTAGCATTTTGGTGTAAGTAAAGCGCATAATGTTGCAAATATTTAGAAACATAAGAACGAAATTGTTAATTTTATGTTGATAAATTAGGAATAAAAATAAAATTACTTGATTTAGCTCTGTTGAGAGAGGAAAGAAACCAGGTTAGTAAGCCGTTTTGATTTTTTTAAAATCTTTTAAAATCCATCATGTAAATTGGTCTTTATGCAGACACTATAAAATTCAGTACACAATATATATATATATATATATATATATATATATATAATTATATATATATATATATATATATAATTATATATATACTTATATGTGCATATAATTATATACATATATATATATATATATATATATATATATATATATAATTATATATAATCGAGATAAGACACTGATTAGAAATCAGATGAAAGTTCCTGATAGATATTACTTGAAGTAATACTTTCAGGGCGATCCTAGCCAAAAAGGAGAAGCTCAATATTTAAGCATAAAGCAATAGCACTTATGTAGATATGTTTATTTGCTGTATGTATACGATGGTATGCATGTGAGGGTGTGAATTGCATGTTGGTTCACGATTATTGGGATCTTCGGACGTGTATATGGACGGAGCTGTTCACTCGATACACGAACATGCAGGCGCGCCTGGATGTATATGTAGTTCCCTGTGTATGCGCTTTCTTCATATGTGTGCAGTCGTGTATGTGTATGTATATATGTAATTGCGTACACGTGTGCACGAATGTAAGGATGCGTGTGTATTTAATTGTGTATGTGTGTATGCATAGTATGGATCAGTGTGCGTGCGTATGTGTATTCTATATGTATGTATATATATGCACATGTATGTGTGATTATATGTATAAGTGCGTATGTATGTGTGTCTGTGGGTGTATATGGGCTTATATCTGCGCTTATGTTTGGGTCTGACAGATGGATATATATATATATATATAAATAGTTTAATTTAACCACGTTTGGACAACCTCGCGCCCAGCCCCGAAGTTACATCATGTCCTCCATTATAAAAATAGCTAATTAACCACAGTATATAAAGCGTTCACTAAAACATCGATTCCAACCCAACGAACAGAAAAGCCAACTCATCCATAGATCGCTTCAAAACAGAAATATATACATTTTAAATAAATTTTAATTAAACCAGATCACACTACGACCACAACCGTAACGAACAAACTACATCTCAGTTAATCAAGTTACTTCTAAATATACCCTAAAAATTAAAAGCATCCAACCTGTAACTCACTTAAATAAGTAATCCCCCAAGCATTCCAAAACTTCAAACCATGACTCGTCCCCGCCTCCGCCTCTCCACCTTACCCATCCACTCAGCAAAAAGAGCACGCCGACCCCATCTCATACACAATCTCATTTAAAATCACAAGAATATCCATTTCCCATTTGAACTTAAAATTAATAGGTCAACACTGAACACTAAAATACAACTCCCCCCGAAGAAATTCCATTAAGCACCTGCTTGCCCACCCAATCTTAACCCTGCCCCTTCTCTCTTTACCCTCTTTACTTCACCCCACCCTCCTCATTCCCTCATCTATAAGGCTTCTCTCTCCTACTATCAACAAGAAAGCTGGCCAACACTTTACCTGGATCCTCACCAGAAGCTAGCCGTCCAACGCATTGTTCTGAATATCATCTCCCGGATTATTCTGCTACCCATACCATTGATTTCGATGTCCATTGCATACATATTTCAATGTTCGAATTCTATCACTCACGAGGATATATACAATGGAATGGTATATCCATTTAACATCTGATACACTGTGCCAATACCTAAAAAGATTTTAGAGTACATCTACCAAAACACACTCAACGCACCAACGAATACTGCTGCCCCGTATACCGTTCGGAAAATCAATAAGGAGCAACCACGCTTTTTTGTTATATGCGACTACTGCCTTCTGGTCTGGACCAATACTCGGCCTACCTGGATTTATAACATGATCGTTACACAACAAGAAACATATCACCCCCGTATTCGCTCCTTATCTTTTTTTTTTTTTTTTTTTAACTTTTATCTGCTTTGCTGCTTCTTCCGCCCCAACACACCTTTTCTCTCTTCTTTCATTTTTATCTCTCTCACGCGTGCACGCGCAAGCTTTATTTCCATTTATTTCAATTTATATTGAACTCTGTCTCTCTCACAATCGCGCGCTCTCTCTCTCTCTCAATCTATCTATCTCTCAATCTATCTATCTCTCAATCTATCTATCTCTATGCCTCTCTATATATACAAGGTGGAAAGATAAATTTGTCGCCATGTAGAAAACAACACTACAGCTTTTATTATTTTAAATCTCATTTAAAAAATTCAATTCAAGTAACCAGATAGTGTAGTAGTACTGAAATCTATTTAGTGTAGCTACCTTTTTTTTACACAGTGATCACCACTTATCAAGGCCCGGAAGCCACTCAGGGATAAGGGTTATTGCAAGTACATTACGTTAGTGTGGAGATTTGATGAAGTGTTTATTTAAGGGGGTGGCTCATGAGGAATTTGTTAACATTGGACTTGAAGATATCCAAGTTGTAGTCCGGTGGGAAGCAGGCAGACGGAACAGAGTTCCACAGGCGTACAGTTCAAGGAAAGAAGCTTTGTTCATGGAATCCGCGTTTTGATTTAGGCACAGATATAGAGTGGGGGAAATTTTTCACAGTGGATTCAGCTAGACGGGTCTTTTTCGTGAAAGATTGGCGAGGGGGGACCAGAGATTGGAGTTCAGACGAGCATCTGCCATGGAAATAACGATAAAACAAGGATAGGCTCGCAACGTCTCTTCTGTGGGAGAGAGGTTGCAGGGTAGAGAAAAGGGCATCCCCAACTAAGCCACGAAGTCTATTTTGTACTCTGTCAAGGCAGGATAGGCTGTTTTTAGCAGCTCCTGCCCAGATATGGCAACAGTATTCCATCCTTGGACGTACTTGGCTTTTATATATATAGAGAATTGCATCAGTAGTGAGATATCTTCTGGAGCGGTAGAAGGATCCCACCATCTTTCCAGCGACCTTGGCAACAGACTTGATGTACGTGTTCCATTTCAGATCAGGAGTAAAGGTCAAACCCAGAAGCTTGTCAAAACACGGGCCCTCACCCAGATGAGAGCCATCCATCACAATTGATGCCAGATGGGGATCAGAGCGTTGATGATGTAAGGATAGGAGTTTGGTTTTGGATGCATTAAAGGTAACCAGCCACATCTTCCCCCACTGAACCACGCGCTCGAGAGAAGAGAATCAGAGAGAACTTTGTCATTTACAGCCTTTGATGTGTTGCCGTAGATGGTCGTGTCATCAGCATAGATGTCAACGAATGATTTAAGTATGTGTTTAGGGAGGTCATTGATGTAGATCAGGAAGAGTGTTGGGCCTAGGATTGACCCCTGAGGGACTCCAGCATTTATATTGCAGGCCTCCGATTTTTGTCCACCGACCACTACTCTTATGAGCCTATCGGAGAGAAATGATTTAATGATTGAGAAAACATTTCCAGTTATACCCTAGCTGGAAATCTTGTGAAGTAGAGCCTTATGCCATACCTTGTCGAAGGCCTTTGATATGTCAAAAGCAATTGCCCTAGAAAGGAAGCCTTTGTCAAGAGATTCACTAATCCTGTGGGATATAACCGTCAGCACATCTGCGGTGGATCTTGCAGAGCGGAAACTATATTGTATGTCATAAAGAAGGTTATTCAGGCTGAGGTGGTTGACTATTTCTCTATTCAATATGGATTCCAGCAACTTACTCATAACACACAGGAGACTTATTGGTCTGTACTGAGAGGGAGATGACTTATAACCTGAATTCTTAAATACAGGGCAAACTGATGAGGTCTTCCAGGGAGTCGGAAAGCACTTCTCCTTAAGGCAGCGCTTAAATAGTTTCGTAAGTATGGGAGCAAGTTCTGGTTAAAGCTTTTTAAATAATATAATTGGGATGCCATCAGGGCCAGTTGCTTTATTGGAATCTAGGTTCTTGATCAGCTTGGCGACCTCATGCACGGATATTTGTATGTTACCTAGCTTGTTCTGTGTTATAGGAGGAAATATGGGGAATTGATGGCCTTCGTCGCATAGGGTAGAATTAGCTGCAAAGTTCTTTGCAAATAGTTTGACCTTGTCTGACGCTGACGAGATGACTTCTGGTCCATTGATGATGGTTGGGATAGAACGCATACTTCTGTTCAGAATCCTATTTGTTATTTGCCAAAACTGGTGGGAAGCAAGCCGCTGATCAGCTACTTTGGATTTAACAGACTGGGCATATAGCTCTCTTACATTTTTTTATAACTCTTTTACAGTGGTTGCTGGCAGTCCTGAAAGCATCTCTGTGCATCTATTACGTTGGTAGCTATGGAAAAGGTGATTTCTGTGCACGATAGCAGCAGCACATTCTGGGGAGAACAATGGCTGGCTGTTAGGTTTTTGTTGGAATTTTTTAGATGGTATGAATTGGTCTAAGCCTACAATAAACCAATTGGTCAGATCTGATACTATAGAGGACACTTCCTTTTTAAACATGGAGTGTAGAGGTAAATCAGATATGAATGTATTATACTCCTTCCGAGAATGGACTGCCCAGGTTGTATCAAATTCCCTTTTCCTATAATTATTTCCATATAATTATCATTCACCACTTAAGAAACTATTTTCAATATTTGTGCTGAAAAGCAAAATAAGTGTCTATTCACAACTGAACATTTTGCTAACCGCATTTCATTTCCTCTTATGATATGAGCCTTTATTGAAAATCCATGGATTAAGGAAATTAACATACCCCCTTCTATATAATACTTTTGTCAAACAATAAATTCTTAATTCGAATATATGTGTCCATATGTTTTCTTTTACAGAATTTAAATACAACCACTTTGCTTATATATATATAATTATATAATTATATATGTATAATCTATAATATAAAGCTGGACGTCTGTTTGCGTGCCTGGTCACGAATAGGCTCCTATATGGTTGACTATTAGCGAAAACTGATCATATATAATGATAGAAGACGTATTGAGACACAGGAATGGGTATGTTAGATCTGGCATAATGATCTTTTCATATATATGTGCGTAAGTATACTTTGATAATTATGTTTCAGTTTGAAAAAATATGGTATAATAAAATTATAGGGTGTTCGTTTTCGCCTGACCTTTTTTAATATATATCCACAGAATATAGTGATAAGTGTTTCAGTGTGAACAGGTATGGTATAATAAATTATGGGGTTTATCTAGTTTATTATTACTTTCATCATATTTTGCTTGGTTTTGATGCCCCAAAATTCGAAGCTATCTCTTTACAACCCTTCCTTTTTATAACCTATCATACTTTCATAAATCAGAGTCCATTGTCTGTAGGCTGTTTTTGAACCCAGTAAACGACGGGTACTTTTGCTAGTCTATAATATAAAGCTGAACGTCTGCGTGTGTGTGTCTGGTCACGAATAGGCTCCTATATGATTGACTATTATAGAAAATTGATCACATATAATGATAGAAGATGTATCGAGACACAGGAATGGGTATTTTTGATCTGGCATAATGATGATACATCAAAATTTTGGGGTCTGCGTACGGTCCTGGTCCACAAAGTTTGGAAATAAAACATTTAAAACTTAAAAAAAAAAACGTTTACAAGTGTTTGTGATATAGATGTACATAATAATACTTTGATAAGTATGTTTTAACTTTAATAGGGATTGTATAATAAAATCGTGAAGTCTGTGTTCGCGCCTGGAATCCGGAGAATGAAAATAGGCACACACTTTAATAAAGACTTTGCATATCTATCTGCGTAAGTATACTTTGATAATTATGTTTCAGTTTGAAGAAATATGGTATAATAAAATTATGAGGTGTTCGTTCGCGCCTGACCTCCATAGAATGGAAATATGTCACAAAGTTTAACAAGGTTTTTTTAATATAGATCCAGAGAGTATTGTGATAAGTGTTTAACTGTGAACAGGTATGGTATAATAAACTGTGGGGTTTATCTATTTTATTTTTACTTTCATCATATTTTGCTTTGGTTTTGATATCCCTAAAATTGAAGCTATCTCTTTACAACCCTTCCTTTTCATAACCTATCATAATTTCATAAATCAGAGTCCATTTTCTGTAGGCTGTTTTTGAACCCAGTCACCGATGTGTACTTTTACTAGTTTATATATATATATATAATTATATATATAATTATATATATTATATATACAACTATATATATAATTATATATATATATATATATATATATATATTGCGAGAGAGGGGAAGGGTATGAGAGATATAGAAAAAGAGAGAGTTATTAAACATTAGATAAATAAAATTCCCAAATTAATATAATTTAATTTGCATAAGTTGAAAGAAATCAAGTAAAACACAATCGAAATAATTTATTATCGTCTTGATTACTTTGCATTGAAGTAGTATTGTTTCATTTATTTCCCAATTTAAATTTTGGCTCTATGTGATCTAATTTCCCTCTATTGAGCTGACTACCGACTTAACAACTGGTTACATTTCATATGCTTTTCCCTAGATTATAATATTGGCTATTTTTTACCGGTTTTTAGCCTCACGTACAAGACTAACATTACACACTCTCTCACTGATACACACACACATAAGGAGATAGTGATTGCTTCAACATGATGCTGAGAGGTGAAGAAGCAACACCACCCTGGCTGACAGAAGGGGCCACCAGCCTTATACATAAGACCAAGGAGACACAATGCCCAAATAATTACAGCCCAATATATGCTGTCTAACAACCGCCTACAAGCTTTTCACTAGTCTGGTAGCCGACGATATATATATAACAAGCGATCTTCTGGGACCTACCTTTAAAAGGAGCAGATGGGGTGTAGGAGAAAATACCTCGTAACCAAGGACCAGCTATTGATCAACAAAACCATCTTAGAAGACTGTAAGAAGAGGCAAAGAAACCTGAGCATGTCATAGATCGACTACCAGAAAGCAATTGACAGCGTTCCACACTTATGGTTACTTCGGTGCCTTGAGTTATACAAGATTCACCCGGTAGTCAAACAAACACTGACGGCTCACCTTCAGATGTGGAAAACCACCATATCATTAAGTCACAACGAAGGAAAGACCATCAGCCCTTAAGTAAACATCAAGAGGGGAATATTCCAAGGTGACAGCTTATCTCCTTTACTTTTCTGTATGGCAATAGACCCACTCAGCAAGCTTCTGAACAACAGTGCGAGCACCTACAATTTGAGTCAGGGACGCCATCGAGATCCAAGCAATAGAGTAAACTATTTGCTCTTCATGGATGATCTTAAACTGTATGCCAGCTCTGACACGGATCTGCCCCAGATTCTGCAGGTAGTACACACCAATGATATTGGAATGAAGTTTGGATAAATGTGCCAGGTGTACACTCAGATCTGGGAAGAAGACCCACATAGAAATATGCAGCTAAATGAAGATATCTAGAAGAATACGAGCCTTATAAGTACCTTGGCATTGAAAAAAATGACAGCATACAACATGAGGGGGGAGATGAGAAATAACTGCAAAAAACAGCATAAAAATAAAAATAAAATAACTGCCATCAACCAGCTTGCCTTGCCAGTAAAAACATATAGTTTTGCTATCATTGACTGGCCACAAAAATACATTTACCGGCTAAATGTCAAGACACGGAAGATACTAACGCTTCATAAAATAATATATAGAAATCTGTGTTTACCAAGATCGTATTTGCCCAGGGGAGAAGGAGGACTAGGACTCTCAGAGATCAGCCACCAACATAGGGCAACAATGGTGAGCACAGGCCAGTATCTGAGAAGTTCCCAGAATCACACCCTCTCAATGGTTTATCGACACCCAAAACAAGAGCCAGCAGAACAACATCAGTCACCCAGCTGGTCAAACATTTTGGTCAGGGCTGTCTCACAGATTAGACTGATACACTAAACAAGCCTGCCACAGAAATAGCACGAAAGAGCCGGCAGAAATATACCGAAACATTCCAAAAGAGGAACCTTGAAGAATGGGACCAACATCAGCGTGCAAAGTATTTTGGGGGAGAACTCTCCCAGGAATATATAGACAAAGAAGGTTCCTTGGACTGGCTCAAGAGGGGATCCCTTCACCACGATCAGGAAAGGGTTATAATTGCTGCTCAAGACCAGGGATTGATGATCAATGCATTCAAGAAGATGGCAGGTCTCTCAAATGACAACAAAGGTAGATTCTGGCACACAGAATTGGAAAGTGTGAGTCATCTGGTATCAAGTTGCAAGATTCACAGCGAGACATGATAGAGTATTAAGTACCTCATTGGTTTATCTGTAAAGAATAAAACGTCCAATGTAGTAGCAAATTCTGGGAACATCAACCAAAGAACAGTTGGAAATGAGTAAAATACCATACATTACGACCATGTAATGCCTACAATCACCTGCCTTGAAATGCTGCTGTTAAACGTGACATAGTGTATTATGGAATAAGTCAGAAAGAGTTGCAACCTTGGTTGAAGTGAGTATCCTTTAATATGAAGGCCTGAACAGAGCTGAAAGGGAGAAACAGACCAAATATCAGGTATCATGTATGATATGAAAAGGAACTGGAATCTTAGGGAGATATCAATCATATCAATTATTATAGGTGCCATAGGGCTCATGAAGAAGAACTTGAAGTCCTACCTAAATAATATTCCTGGTGAACCAAGTGCAAAAGAGATCCGGATAATTGCACTTAAGGGAACAACAGGGATACTAAAAAGAGCTCTCGGTTGGTTTCAGAAAAAGCGGGGCAATGTTGGCAGCTGGAAGACAATTAAAAAAAGAGATAACGATTAAAGTTACATTATAATTTTACGACATTATCATGCCAATAAGATTATCGACGATAAGAGTAAGTGAAGGGGAACAAACATCTATTGACTTGCTTCTTTCTCACTTTCGCTCTCCCTCTATCTCTTTCCCTCTCTCTAAAACATATAGAACATGAAGAATGAAATACAATATAATATGTATATATATATATACTAATTAAACATCCGAATTGAATAAACGAAAAGAGATTCTATATAACATATTGAATAAACTAATAAATTTATATGCATTAGTATATATTTTGTATTGTCGTTTTCATTCTTCATATTCTATATAAACTCCAAAGCAATTAATTGACCTTTGCATTATCCACAGAAGTCTTCGATCTTATTCTATTAACTCTCATATATATATATATATATATATATATATATATATATATATATATATATATAAGAGAGAGAGTGAGTTTCATATGTAATCTAAATTAACATCACTTTATTGTGTGATTATCTCTCTTTTGTGAAATCTTCACTTGAATACGAAACTCATGAAAATTATATCCCTTATTCGAAGCCTTTCTGTTCGCGTTTCATATTAACCTCGTTTGTTCCAAATATTTTATACAATTTCAAAAATAAAACGTGCTAACACAATTATAAACATTCTTAAATTATCACTTATAAATGTTTCGATTTTCGTTTTTCAAACTTCAAAATTATTTTATGGAATAATGCGGTATCCGTCTGATTCTGTCTTCAGTTTAAATGAACGTTTAAAGTCGAATGTTAAGATTAGAAATCTCAGTCTTTTCATAGAATAAATTCTAAATGCGATAGAATAAAATTTTCCGCTTTTCAATGAACGAGAAATGTCCTTTAACGCGAGTGGGCGTTCAGGTGAATGTTCTTTCATAGAACATTTTCAGCGTCTTTTTTTTAATGCACATTACATGCATGGTGCGTCTTGTTATACGCGATAAAAAAATCATTTGAAAAATACATTAAAAAACGTCATGTTAGAGCGTGCTGATTAGCAAACATATTCAGCTAATTGAAGCACCAATTTCGCTAATCTTTCCCAATTCGTTTATTAGGGTCGTTGCGTTAGAGGCGCGTTAGATTTCGCGGCCCAATACGTTGTTTCTGCCTTAAATCAAGATGCAGAAATACCAGCCAAGTCGGTTGATAACAAGAGTAAAAATGAAATCATGAAATAAATAAACATTAGATACAGAAAGAGAGATGAGGGGAAAAGCAGTAAACAGTGAAAGGAGAGCAATAAAACGACGGAATACAGCGACCAAGAGAAAGAGAGAGAGAGAGTACAGGAGAACGAGACATAGAACGAGAGAAACCAAAGGATATAGATATTGTGTGTTTGAGCGAGAGTGTGAAAATGTGAGGAGAGAGAAAGAGTGAAATAACATAGATGATAGAGAGAAAAGATGAAAGTGTGAGAAAGAAGAAAGATATAGAGAGAGGGTGACTAAAAAAAGCGGGCGACAGAAAAGCAGAGAGAGAACAACAAAGACCGAGGAATAGAGAGAAACAAAAGAGATAGAGAAATACATATATATAAATCAAAACGTGGATTCCATGAACAAGGCTTCTTTCTTAGAACTGCACGCCTGTGGAACTCTGTTCCGTCTGCCTGCTTCCCACCGGACTACAACTTGGATGTCTTCAAGTCCAATGTTAACAAATTCCTAATTCCTAATGAATCCCCTCCTTAAGTAAACACTTCAGCAAATCTCCACACTAACGTAATGTACTTGAAATAACCCTTATCCCTGAGTGGCTTCCGGGCCTTGATAAGTGGTGATCACTGTGTAAAAAAAAGGTAGCTACACTAAATAGATTTCAGTACTATTACATCATCTGGTTACTTGAATTGAGTTTTTTAAATGAGATTTAAAATAATAAAAGCTTTAGTGTTGTTTTCTACATGGCGACAAATTTATCTTTCCACCTTGTATATATAGAGAGGCATAGAGATAGATAGATTGAGAGATAGATAGATTGAGAGAGAGCGAGCGCGCGATTGTGAGAGAGACAGAGTTCAATATAAATTGAAATAAATGGAAATAAAGCTTGCGCGTGCACGCGTGAGAGAGATAAAAATGAAAGAAGAGAGAAAAGGTGTGTTGGGGCGGAAGAAGCAGCAAAGCAGATAAAAGTTAAAAAAAAAAAAAAAAAAAAAAAGATAAGGAGCGAATACGGGGGTGATATGTTTCTTGTTGTGTAACGATCATGTTGAAAATTTAGGAGTTCAAAAACAACATTAAACAAAAACAACGATAAATTCCTACCCAAAATAAATTTGAAAGTAGTATATGTAATAGTTCACAAAAGTTAAGCAACATTATACATTGGCAGTACTTAGATTTATGGGAATTTTCGAATGCCTATCGACATAATAAATTGTAATTCATGTTATTAAAAAAATAAAGAATTCTTACCCCCCACCAACCATGTTTGCTATAATATATGAGATTATGAATTGTTTCTGTAGAACGTAGCCTTTATTTACTGGCCAATCAGGATCCTCCCACTAAAAACAATGAAGTATAATATCAGATCCGACCTTTCCTCCTCGTCAAAGGCTGAAACTGCTGATCAAAATTGATCTTTTTAATTATTTAGCATTATTTAATTTGAATAGATTCTAACATTTCACAATTTGTTTTTTCCTAGTGGAGCATATGTGAGATAATTTATCTATATAGAACCTATAAATACACACACACACACACACACACACACACACACACATGAATATGTGTGTGTATGCGTTTCTACGCTTTTAAGCGGCACGGTTCTTAAAAGTTGAACACGTTTCTATAAAGTAAAAGCAGAAAAGAAATGGAAAATGGAGTTAAAAATGTGTAGCTTTCAGGTAGGTCTAGAAACTAAATGGTCGTAAGAGACAAGATTCACATAAGTAGTAATCCAGTTAAAGAATCCAAAATCAGATAATCCAGCTACTGAAGCAAGTTAAAACAAAGTATTAAATAAAATTGTGTTTTCCATTGTGTTAATTTGTTTCTAAGTAGGAATGCGACAACTAACATATGAGAGTTTCATATCGAAAAACACGTTTTTTCTTGCTAGATCCACCTAATCGATAAACATCATTTCACCTATATATTTTCATGTCTCAATTGATAAACTCTTTAAACTAACTTCTATGCACATAATATTATTTTCGTATTGTGAAGTTTAACTTTATAGTCGCATCAGCAAAGTCATAGCTCCGCTATAACAATTATTTTGCTAAAATATTTCCTCGTATGAAAAGAACGTATTCCTTCAAACTCCGCCGTAAAGGATTTGTAATGATGTATAAAAATGTTTAACTGTATTCTTTTTAATTTAGATCTATTTACTATTTTGCTTGTATTGAGCTTTTATCTGGTTAAGATTACTATATAAATATTAATATTTATATTCCCTTTAAGTTTACAGAATTTTTGAACTGTGAAGTTTATTTTACATCTTGATTATATAATATATATATATATATAATATATATATATATATATATATATACCCACACATATATACATAAATATTTATATATACATGCAGATATATATTTATACATGTACAATAAGAATATATATATACACACATACATATTTACACATACATACATACAAATATATATACATGCAAACATATATGCATACACACACACATATATATATATATATATATATACAGACATATATTAATACATGCATACAAATATATATATATATGTACATAAATGCGCATATTGTACATGCATATATATATATTCACATACAGACAGACATATATATACATATATATATACATAAATATATATATACACAAACATATATACATATGTATATACATATATACACATATATTAACATATATATACGTACACATATATATATACATATATATATACGTACACACATATGCATACATATATATACACGTATGTATACATACGTAGATACACGTACACACGCGTATATACATACATACATATATATATAAATACCCGCTCACATACACTTTTTTCATGATAAAACTGGAACCCAAAATTAGATTGAATCAAGCAATTGCATCGACAACGGACAACGTCAAACCCAAAGCGTGTTCTGGTGTACTGCATCTCATCAGTGACGTGCTCCGACAAAGGCGCGAACCCAGGTCGTAGCACGCATGAAGTGTGCAATACTGACGACCTAACCTTATGTAGAATGTAGAACTAGATAAAATATAAAAATCCGGGTATAGCCAATAGATTGCGCCGTGGCCAATAAGGTTAGGCCGTCAGTATTGCACACTTCATGACGATGATGATGACGGGTATGATTAAATGAATCTAACATGCATAAAAAATATATTTATATATATATATACGTACACACATAAACATACATATACCTACATATAGATATATACATGCATACATATACATATATACAGATATACATACATGCACACATACACATGAATCTCGGTGTTTGTTATTTTTTGAATTGAGAGAAGCGTTTAAAAACGGTAGTATTCCTCAATGATCATGACAATAGTGATGATGTTTACAATTAAATGAATCCAAACGATGAATAAAAATAAAATAAAAACAAATACAACGCATACATACATACATACATATACGATCATTCATATATATATACATATATGTATATATACATACATGCATATATATATACATGCGTACATATATACATATATACATAAATATACATGCGTACATATATATATACATATATATATATGAACGTCTTGTCAGACGAGTGTCACTCCCTCAGACACTTAAAAGTCCATGAGCCCCAAAATTACTTCCATCGCCACAGGACCATTTTAATAGACAAATGCCTGAGGGAGTATCTATACACAGATGGTGTTACAGAGTCTTAGCTTTGTACGACAGCTAAGTCTCTCTCTCTCGGTTCAAAATGTTGAGATCCAGCAACAAGCAAGAGCAAGATAGCCAGCAATAAGTTAAACCGCAGACCAGCTTAATGCGGGTACTGGTCTCCCGCTTTACGGTTTTTTAAATCAGAGATTTGCTTCTCCTAGAAAGGTTGCCTTCACCACGGCTTATGGGAGCCCTCTCCACCCCAACACACACATACATACACACAAACACACAGTGCTAGTTGGCCGTTGACCCCGAAAAAGGGTTCTTTCCCCCTTTGGAAGGTCTTGTTTTTAATCCTTCAGGGAAACTAGCCACTCTCCTCACCAAACAAGTCTGGTGGGGGAACCAGTTTAGTCGCCGGTGACCCGACCATGAGGCAGATAGTACTGGGTTACATGGTACTAGGACATGACCTGACATATATATATATATATATATATATATATATACATATATATATATACATTCATATATACATGCATGCATATATATATATACATGATGCCTGCTTCACCTTTCCAGATGTTGGCCGTCACATTGAGTTCTCGTCGTCCATGCAATCTAAGATGACTGCCCCCCCCGCCGCAGATTTTCACGTTTTAATGCAGATGTGGCATAAATTTTGAGCAATTTTCACTGAGTTGACTTCCTCTGGAGGTTGAAGTATATTCCTATGTACAATCACATGTCTCCTCAAACCAGCAGTAGATTTGCAAACTTTGCTGCATAATAAACAGATCGTTTGATTCGCACTAATAGGTGCAAAGTTGACCAGAACAGGAGTTTTGTGCGACTTAAGGTGGTTGACGTAGCCAGCTTTTGACAAAAGCACTCGTTCACAAGTTTCGCATTTCCAGCTGTCTGTGTCATGGTTAAGACCATCAAATAAACCTTTGCGAAACTCTCGCTTCAGATTGCCTCTTTTTCTCTAGAGTCTCACAACTTCCATGTACAAGTTTTCGCCACTTCCACCATTGCAGAGTAAATTCTTCCCATGTGTTGATGTCGATTTTTAAGCATTTCCATTTTTTGTGTCGTGTCCCTGAACCTCTAACTAGGCTTGCCATTTTCCAGCTCCCCATAAAAACTGTTTTGGCAGCTTGCAATCTTTCACTCGAACCAGGTGACCCACCCAACGACTGTAAGATCTGATAAGAAAGGTTTCAACGCTAGAGCAACATGCTCTCACATGACTTCAATATCGGTTAGTTCTGCTTACCACTTGATGTTAAAGATGCGTCTCAAGCATTTTTGGTGAAATTGTTCAAGCCATTTAATGTGCCTTTGATGCAATGTCGATGTGTCCGATGAATACAACAGTGTGGTAAGCACATAATTCTTGTAAATGCAGATCCTATTTCTGTCTGTAATGCCACGATCAGACCACACTTGATTCTCCAACCTTTCAAAAGCTACATATGCATTCTGAATTCGTGAGAGGATTTCAGTGTCGAGAGAGCCATCCCTCGACAGAGAACTACGAAGGTAGACAAACGAATCAACTATTCCTAGTCTAGCACCACAGACCATGATATTCGGTTACACATATGACTGGCCAGGTGCGAGAGTGAACATCAGCTTTGTTTTAGACAGACTGATCCTCAGACTATAGTCATTGTAAGAGTCAGCAAAGCGATCCATTATAACTGCATACATCGTTTGCTTACAGTACCTTCTTGACTAAGACGTGTTGCAACTGGGTGCTGGCATTATACCTTCTAAGATTTAAAATGCAACCTGTGGTTCGAAATTATTACACACACACACATATATATATTTATATACATACATTCATATACATATATACATGCATAGTATATATATATAATACATACATATATATGTATATATGTATACATATATATATACACACATTATATATATATATATATACAGCTGTTTATCACGTTGAAATAGGCTAAGAGTTGGCAATTCAGCCAGTTTAAACATTGAAATGTTTACTTAGAATGAAAGCTTGACGCCAAATTTATGCCTGAAATATTAATTCCTGTTGTTTTTATCAATCTCTTACTGTGCATCTAACAAGTACCATAGCATTTACTATGATTTTCCTATTATAATAAATGCCAATCCAATATTTACCCAGATCAGTTAAGTAATTTAAGAGATAAAGTGATGCATACAGATTAAGAGAATTATACGCTACGTTTCAAAAGTAATTCTTCCAATTTGATCCATTCGGGCTAGATAAAAATAAAATGCAGTAATTTTGGAATACGCTTCATATTTAGTTATAGAATTTTCTTTGGTTGTTTTATATAAGCCAAATTTATAAAAAAATGTCTACAATTTAATAAATCATGGTTTAATCGAGACAAAAGAGAAACATCCCAAAACAAAGCAAAACAAAGAAAGTGCAAGTAATATCCCTTAAACTATTGAGACGATAAGACAATCTATTGCTTCTCGGTGTGTTTCAACTTAAAAAGCATATAAGTCAATATCTAACTGAGAGTGGGTCTTTTGCATGTCTTCAAGATCTAAAGAGATTTTGTGTATGACGTAAGATTTTTATAACCTATTTAATGCAGAAACGATAGGCGGCTTTCATCTCATGGCTCTGATGCCAGCAATTGAGATTATTTCTGGTACGAATTGCAGCAAAACAGTGATGAGTGTATTTGAATTCTTAGATTGTTTTAAACTTTAAATACCATCATTTAACGACAGCAGGATAAAAAGGATTGTTTGTGTGTTAACGAGATGTTTAATGCGAAGTATGTTTTTTACTTGTTTACACATGGACTAATTTTATTTCTGGTGACTGCAAAAATAAAATGCTGATCCTTTTTAGATGAAACATTTCATAAACTTTGCGATGAGAATGGACATCTCTTTGAAGTTTCATTTTAATGGTAAAAATTGGAAGATCTGAGAAATAGAAACATAGGTTTATACTGTTATCAGAATAAAGATAAAAATGATTGAAGAAATATCCATAGCAAGTGAGTTAGTCAACAACAGCTCATAAGCTGGGAAAAACATGTAAAACATTTTTTTGTTGTTAAAATTATAAATCTTAAAAAAACGAGTAATGTTGTAAAATTAATTTTATTAAATGAAACATAAAACTCATTTTTCTAGGACTTTATTTGTAATGCATGCTAATTACAGAAGACTTTTGTGTGCTATTTTCTCATTTAGTTTCTCATGTTAACGTCTACCGCTAAAATCACAACAGTAGAGGGGAAAACAGGATATTACTTTTTCTAAGACATCGAATTTCATCGTTGTGTGAATGAGAAATGCAAAAATACGAGATGTAAACAAAAGCAGAACAAGAAAGTAAAAGGGGAATCAAAGTTTATTTGAGGCTGGTAGGGTTACCTATCGTTGTCCAGGGACATTAAAAACGAAATCGATATTAACTAATATCTGTAACATGTGCCTTCAACATATATTAGATATACGGTAAACATGCATAAAAATGCGACATCATCACCATTTAACACGCATACACACACACACACACACACATATATATATATATATATATATATATATATATATACATATACACTTATTTTATAAGTGCTCTATTTCCAATATTGATTATCTATCTTAGTATTAGGACATTCTATGCTATTCTTGGATACTACTACTAAAGATAATTTGTAAAATATTTTAATAAGTTTCTAAACTTTTAATTACATTCATTTAAATTTATCTTAGACTCATGAAATATCACTGCTATTGGTATTCATCTTCTTAGATTAACTGGCCGAATTTTAGGATTTCTACTTCAAATTCACAGCTACAGCAGGTATTGGAATACACCTTACTAAAGCCTTATTACTATAACTGGTGAGTTTCAAAAATGCAATTTGGAGTACACAGAAGTACAATATACAATTTTGTTTTTAATTTTACAGAAATAAAATTTTGTTTTTAATTTTACAGAAATAAAATTTTGTTTTTAATTTTACAGAAATAAAATTTTGTTTTTAATTTTACAGAAATAAAATTTTGTTTTTAATTTTACAGAAATAAAATTTTGTTTTTAATTTTACAGAAATAAAATTTTGTTTTTAATTTTACAGAAATACAATTTTGTTTTTAATTTTACAGAAATACAATTTTGTTTTTAATTTTACAGAAATACAATTTTGTTTTTAATTTTACAGAAATAAAATTTTGTTTTTAATTTTACAGAAATAAAATTTTGTTTTTAATTTTACAGAAATAAAATTTTGTTTTTAATTTTACAGAAATACAATTTTGTTTTTAATTTTACAGAAATAAAATTTTGTTTTTAATTTTACAGAAATACAATTTTGTTTTTAATTTTACAGAAATACAATTTTGTTTTTAATTTTACAGAAATAAAATTTTGTTTTTAATTTTACAGAAATACAATTTTGTTTTTAATTTTACAGAAATACAATTTTGTTTTTAATTTTACAGAAATAAAATTTTGTTTTTAATTTTACAGAAATAAAATTGTGTTTTTAATTTTACAGAAATAAAATTGTGTTTTTAATTTTACAGAAATGCAATTTTGTTTTTAATTTTACAGAAATACAATTTTGTTTTTAATTTTACAGAAATACAATTTTGTTTTTAATTTTACAGAAATAAAATTTTGTTTTTAATTTTACAGAAATAAAATTTTGTTTTTAATTTTACAGAAATACAATTTTGTTTTTAATTTTGCAGAAATACAATTTTGTTTTTAATTTTACAGAAATAAAATTTTGTTTTTAATTTTACAGAAATACAATTTTGTTTTTAATTTTACAGAAATACAATTTTGTTTTTAATTTTACAGAAATGCAATTTTGTTTTTAATTTTACAGAAATACAATTTTGTTTTTAATTTTACAGAAATACAATTTTGTTTTTAATTTTACAGAAATGCCACAAAAACGTATGAACTTCTTCAAACTGCTTTTTCATTGCATGGATCTTTTAGTGTCACAAGAGATGCAAGGATGGCAGGGAGTGTGTAGGGGGATGATGATAGGTGTGAGAGGAGTAAGGAATGGCCAAATAAGGAAGTTCATGGATAGGATCTGTTGTGTGCTTATAAAAGAAATAAGTGCAGAGTTAGATGTCGGTGTGAGAACTGTAAACCTAATTTTTGCGAGAAACTGAAGAAGCGAAAGATTTGCGCAAAGTTTATCCCATGAATGCTCAGAGAAGATAAGACAGAAAGATGTTGCCACGACAGCAGGGAGATGATCGAGCTGATCAATTTCGATCCTGCGGTTCTTGATGCTCTGGTGATCTGTAATGAAAGCGGGGTCTATTGCTATGGCCCGTAGACTAAGAGACACAGTTCCCAGTGGAAGTATGCTAGTTCGTCTAGACAAAAGAATGCTAGACAGATCAAATCCATCAAGAAACTTATGTTTCATTTTATTGACAGCAGGCGCATGGTCTGCACGCACTGGATTCCACCCGGGCAGACAATTAACAAGGACTACTATGTTGAGGTTTTAAAGAAGTTCAGGGAAAGATTCTGTCGGAAGAGTCCGGCATTCTTAAAATTGGTTCAGTTGCATTTCCACCAGGACAATGCAGCAATCCGCAACTCCACCACTGTCACATACTATTTGACCGAGCTAAGCATTAAGACAGTTCCTTACCCTCCTTGTTGTCCAGACCTTGTTCCCTATGATTTAAAGTTATTCTCTAATCTCGTGATGTCATCAAAAGTTGTTAGAACAATACAAAAGTACATTGCAGCCGAGTGAGATTACTTTGAAGGAGACTAGAGTCTCATGCGTGTGATATCAATAAAATTGCCCATACAAAGATCTGAAAACTTATTGAAAGCACCTCGTACATCTATATCATTTTACTTTGATGTGTCCATTTAAATATTGTAAAGAGCTATACTATTTATGCAATACTTTTCAGTATAAACTTCAACAATGCTCATTTACATTAGTAGAGCTAGTAATTAAATTATACAGTAATTAAAATATATAGGACAAGTCAGCAAACTCTCTGTATATACAAATACATATTTGTAATTATTATGCGTATGTGTGTATTTCTTTGTGTGCTTGTATTTAAGTAATGTGTAGGCGTGTGGTCACGAACAAATACAGATGTACGTCTGCGAGCATTAACACGTACATATACTTGTTACACCGTGAACATTCAATCAATATTTCAATGTCAACTTGCATTTCAGTTTTTCTTTCCCTTTAAATCTCACTAATATATCTGACACGGTGATATATGTTTTTGATAGGTGTATTTTGAAGAATCACGAGCTGAATACAAGATTTAAAATGCTACATTTTCTCATAACATATACTTCTTCTTTGTATATATATATATATATATATATATATATATATATATACTAGAAAAAGTACCCGTCGTTGACTGGGTTCAAAAACAGCCTACAGAAAATGGACTCTGATTTATGAAATTATGATAGGTTATGAAAAGGAAGGGTTGTAAAGAGATAGCTTCGAATTTGGGGGTATCAAAACCAAAGCAAAATATGATGAAAGTAAAAATAAAATAGATAAACCCCATAATTTATTATACCATACCTGTTCACACTGAAACACTTATCACAATATTCTGTGGATCTATATTAAAAAAAAAAAACTTGTTAAACTTTGTAACATATTTCCATTCTATGGAAGTCTGGTGCGAACGAACACCCCATAATTTTATTATACCGCATTTCTTCAAACTGAAACATAATTATCAAAGTATACTTACGCAGATAGATATGCAAAGTCTTTATTAATATTTGTGCCTATTTCCATTCTATGGAGGCCAGGCGCGAACAAACACCCCACAATTTTATTATACCATCCCTATTTAAGTTAAAACATACTTACCAAAGTATTATTATGTACATATGTATCAAAACAATTGTAAACGTTTTTTTTTTAATTTTTAAATTATTTATTTCCATACTTTGTGAACCAGACGCGAACGCACACCCCACAATTTTAATGAACCAGCGTTCTGCCAGATCAAACAAAACCATTCCTGTGTCTTGATACATGTTCTATCATTATATGTAATCGATTTTTTAAAATAGTCAACCATATAGGAGCCTATTCGTGACCAGACACACACACACACATTCAGCTTTATATATTTTTCCATCATATTTTCCCTTTTGGCAATGGTTTCGACCATTTGTTTGATTAAAAATTCAATATTATGCGTAAACGCTTACTTTTTTAAGTGGTCTTATGATTTTGACCAGGACTGTATATATAAACACACATAGATAAATATATGTATAAATATACACATATATGTATATATAATACACATATGCATAAATAATATATATATATTTATATTTATATATATTATACATACATATATTTAATCATTCTACGTTTCTTTCTGTTTTTTATCCTAAATTAATCAATGTTTACACACTTCCATATTTTAAATATTAGAATGTTATACTCAACCTTACGTCAATCTATTTAGCTTCAGTTTTTGACGATGTTGTTATCGTTGCTTATATCATTACACGATGGTGTTATCGTTGCTAATATCATTACACGATGCCGTTATCGTTGCTAATATTATTAAACGATGCTGTTATCGTTGCTAATATCATTAAAAAAAAGATTACTTAGTCGTCGTTGCTAAAAATGAGCAGAAAGGTCCCACAAAACTACCGGATCTCATAATTCACTTAAAACGTACGAACAATAATTAATTATGTGTCGGTATTAACCAGTGCTAATTGCAAAAAGAAAACATTACCGTGGATAAGCTGTAGTTATGTCTTAAAAGATTATATACAACGGAGGACAGTCTTACTCGGACAGAGTGACCGCCGATGATTATATATATATATATATATATATATATATATATATATATATATATATTACTCTTTATTGTTTTATATGAGCAGTAATATGTTGATACACAGTCATGAACATGTTTCAGTCAGCTAGTAACTAATAACTAAAAATTTCTCCAGGCGATTCTGCTTATGAGAAAATAAAGATTGCAAACTTTGCTTTCGTGTTAGCTGTTTCGCCTGAAGAGATCTCTAATTACTGGTAACTTGCTGACCGAAACATGCTCATGACTGTGCAGCAACATATTACTGTTTATGTAAAAACAAATAAAGGGTATACCCTGCTCTTTTTCGGTATTGAGCACTCTTGTATTAATCTCATTAAACTTCATTGGTTACTTAACATCTGGAAAATAAGAAGAACAGATTATATATATAATACAAGCACACACATATATGTGTATGCGTGTGTGGATTATATATATATACACACATATATATATATATAATAAAAATTACAATTAAATTTACCAAAATGATCCAAGATGGTAAAACTAAAGTATATTATAAATATTAAAGAATTAATATTTATAAAGCTATCTCAGCCAGATGTAAAAGTTCGATAAAACCAAATAGGCGTAAGAGCTTATAATACGAGCAAACAGTTAATAAAAAAATGTTAAAAAACACTTTGAAAAAGAGTTAAAAACATATTTAATCTGAAAAGGAAACACTTGATAAGTGGATAGCCCTTAATCCGCGGAGTTTCGAGGAAATACTTTCCTTCTCACAAGAGGGTAGGAATTAGCAAAATGCGAGATCGGATTTTGCATACAAAAGTATTTGATGAATAAACAAGTAAGTCAAAGATCTTACTTGATAACAAAAAAGTGAATCAGAGGGAATATGGTGAAGAAAAAGGTGACTACACATGAATGGATAGTCTGATGAAAGATAAATAATCCAATGACGGTAAAATCCAGAAATATAACTTCAAGAAAGTTAATTGAATTTCCATTTGCACAAGTAAAATATCCAAGGAAATCTCGTAATTGGAAGATGGTCCAAAATAATCCAAAGGCCGAAATCCATTCAATTGTAATCACCTTTTTCTTCACCATGCTCCCTCTAATTCACTTTTTTGGTTTCAAGTAAGATCTTTGACTTACTTGTTGTTTCATCAAATACTTTTGTATGCAAAATTCGATCTCGCACTCAAGTAATCTATTTTTTTTATAAATAATTTTACTAAGAATTCTTCATAAGTTCTAGTTTCAGTTATAGCTGAATGGTGTGTATATATATATATATATATATATATATATATATATATATATATACTAGCGGAACCCGTTAATCGGCGTTTCCCGGTGAAAGCATGCCCCCTCCTCGTAAAAAATTAAACTACGATTGTTGGTTGCCAATCCCCACCGTCCTAATATTAAGAACGGGTTTTGGTCACTCCTAACTTTCTCATGTTAAGAACGCTGTATGGAATAGACACGACCAACTAATAGTAAGAACGGCTTTCGGAATAGACATCCCACTTTATGAGGGGAGACTGTCCAAGTATTTGCCTCTTGATATATCTTGTCAGCATACCCACCCGCCAGACTATTAACAAACAAACAATAAAACATTTGGAGTGGGTGGCAGTGTCGTTCGGAGAGTACAGTTTTTATTGCGCAAAAGAGAACCCAACAACAACAAAAAAAACAACTATAGATAAAAAGAAAAAAGTGAATCGATAAAAAATAAGTATATCTGTAAAGTGGAAATTTGTACTTTAGCGATGTAAATTATTTGACAAACAAAGAAATTTAAAAAAAAAAGACAGAAGACTGGCGTAAATGAATTCAAATACAAAATGAATGAAAATGATAATTTACATTTATCTGGACGTAATTCAGACTTATAGTGTAAAAATTTGTTTTATATAAGAAGAAATAGTCTTTATGATTTCGAAAGTAAGAAATATTTTCTTTTTGCCTAATAACTCTAATCTAGGCTCGCTGCCACTTTGATGCTACTACAAATCTCTTTTATCGAGAGATTAGCGGGGTTACCTGGCGTTGCCCGGGTGTTTCGAGGTGTGTGTGCTTTTAAATAAAAAAGAAACCGGGGGTAGGATCGAACCCGAAACCCTGAGGCGAAGTTTGAAAATAAAATGGGGAAAAAAACATGAACCGTTCGGCCAGCCAGAATGAGTTACTGAAAGATGTTTGAATTTATTTAAGTAAGAACCAAATTGACAGGTGCTCGCACGGAAGTCGCAGAGCGTTACGACAACGACGACGACGTAAGCAATAGCTATTCAGCAAATGAGGTCAATGACCAGGGTTGTTTGTTATAAGCGAAGTAAAAAAAGAAAACATAAAAACGAACGTTAAAACTTAAGGGGGGGTGAGTAATCAAAACATTAAAAAAACACAAAAAAACTAACGTAAGGCAAACGAACGATGTTAAATATAAAAATCGAAAAAAACAAAAAAGAACACAGAAAAACGAACATTATAACCCCCCCCAAACAAAACACGTGAAAAATGGCTTAAATAAGCCTGTTTCGATATTAAAATTTAAAAGATCGGTGGGTACCCGGGTGTTTTGGGGTGTCGCTAAGAATAAGCGAATTAACCCCCCCCCCAAAAAAAAAAACCAGAAAAACGAACGTTACATGAAAAATGGCTTAAATAACACTGGTTCAATATTTAAATTTAAACAATCGAAACAAAAGGATATCTCGCACCACGATTCGAACCGAGAACGTTTAGATAACGAACCAACGCGCTAACCAACTGAGCTAACGCGACGTACAACTATTTAAATCAAATCAGTTCATGACATCATCTGACGCATGCGTAGAACCGGTCGTCGTCACGAGAGGACCGTTTTTGTTGAGCTCCCCCCCCCCTGTCGAAAATTGTCGATGTCGGGATGAAAAAGTTAACGTTTTCGGCCCATTTTTCGATATTTTTCGGGCGAAAGATAGAGCTTTAATATGCTAAAGAGTT
>NC_136498.1:6584537-6589537 GCF_053919585.1 Euprymna scolopes
TGTGTTCCAAAACACAATCCACTGATAACTGTAGAGAGCAGAAAATACCGTCTGAACTTCGACAGATGCAATGACGATCATGACTCTTCATATTAGTCCAAATGATTTTTAGCGACGAAAGCAAGTCCAATAGGCTAGGTAGTGATAGTAGGCAGTACGCTCGTCGAAGAAAAGACGAAGAATTTAATCCTAGGTGCCCAGCTTCAACGCTGCAAGGTGATGGAGCTTCAGTGTTTGTGTGGGGCATTATTAATACTAATAGCCCATGATCTATAGGTCGCTTGCAAGGTCGAATGAATTCGTCAAGTATATTTATAAGTTGACTGAACATTTTCTTCCCTACTCTTGCAGGAATTTGAACGATAACCCATGTCCGTGCAGGAAAGGTGAGATGCTCTTTTACCGGAGTATTCCCGAAGACTAAATTAAGAGAATGCCCCAAAATGTGCATACTGTCAAATTGCAGAAACGGCTATGCTACTAAATAATAACTAGTTCATTGTGTTCCCATTGTATTACTGTTGCATAATTGTTCTAATGTTACATTTAAATAACAATTTTCCATTGTGAGGAGTTTCTATTTGCCTTCTCGATTTGACGTTAATATTTTAAATTGTCCTAAACACTAAGTAAAAGTCAGATATAAACAGGTAAAATTTAGAGGAATAAAAGGCGGATCAAATGAGGTACAGATTGTTTAAAGAGTTACATTCAATTTTCATTAAATTTACGGTTTTGAAAAAATGACAAGTGCAGACTTTCCTTTTGGCGACAGAGTATATGGTATGGCTTGGCAGATTAGATGCTCCACTGCCGAGCAAAAATAAAAACGAAAAACAAAAATAACAACAAAATTTAAAAAACTATCATACACTTACTGCTAAAATATATAATTTGATTAACGCTTTACTTGAAAACATAAGATTTTTTCAAATGTTTTAAATTGAATCATGAAACCATCAGTTAAAACTGAACATTATTCATTTCTTCCATCGTTTTTATCTGTATAATCTTAAAGAAAGAGTGGACACGAGATTGGGACTAAAGCTAAAGAGATTGATAAATGGACAAATAGAGAGAGAGAGAGAGAGAAAGAGAGAGCGAGAGAGAGAGAGACGGAAGTCAATGAAGTGCCATAGACGACGTAATGAATGATAACGTTATCTCACACATCATGCAGAAAAGTAATGCGAAAGTGACGAATATGTAATATCAAAATCTGACGAATATGTTCGTATGTACGAGACACCTTCAATAAGTTTTAGACTTTTTCCCCCATTAGCACTTTTATTGAGAGTGGACACAAAACTCTTGTCCCCTTCGAAAGAATCCCAGCCGACTGTAATGCACTTGTTAATTTCTAATAAGTTCTGGAAGGAAAAGCTCTGTGGAAGCTCTCTTGTGTGACCAGGTAAATCACACTCGTCATAGTCTCTTTCATCTCCTCAATTGTCTCATAACGACAGCCTTTAAAGTTTTCCTTGAGCTTACGGATTAATCAAAAGTCACAGGTAGCAATTTAGAAAGAAGATGAGGAAATGTCTTGATGCCTAAATTGGCCAAATTGTCTGAGATCTCCTCTGAGCAAATTTGTCGCATCTTCAGTTCCTCGCGAAAAATAGAGCGTACAGTTTCTACACTAACATCAAACTGTGCATGTATTTTCTCTATAGACACACGATGGTCATTTAAAAAAAATCTTCATTTGATCAATCAACACTGGTGTTCTGACTTTCTACTTCGCCCACTCCTTTCATCGTCCATGACAGACTCTCTACTTTATTTAAATCTCTTATGTCATTCAAAACCTGATGATTGATTGAGACAAGATAGACATACAGCAGTTTCAAATATTTATTATTTTTTGTGGCATTTTTTTAAAGTTTAAAACATAATTTTAATCCATATCTTTCTCCTTAAGTGTCCTCACGTCCAGATTGCATGTTTAGAATTCACCAGCTGTGACAATCACGATTAAGTAGGGTGTATTACAATTTCTTCTATAGCTGTTCATTTGAACCTGAAATAAAAATTGACCAGTCATCTAAAAAGATACATAGATATGCACACACGCGCGCGCGCACACGCGCGCGCACACACACACACACGGCGGTTAATCTATGGTCCCTTTTTTCTTCAAAATGGTCACAACAAGCAATTGTCTAGCTATAACCATTGTCAACAATTTTCCTTATAATGTATTAGGGATTAAAACTAAACAGACTACAGCATAGTTGTTTTCAAGTGTAATATAAACAAGTTATTGTTAAGCTGTACTTTTAATTCTTATCATCGAATGGAGTCAGGGTTTTCATAAGGTGTGACTTCCTAATATATATATATATATATATATATATATATATATATATATATATATAGTCAAGCACGTTTGATTGAACACGACAGAGTTATTTTTTCGATTTTTCTGGTATCTTTTCCATTCGCCGTGCGTTTTTTTTTTTACTTCAGCTGGCATATTGTATAAAATGGCGCCCAAACATTGTTATTCAATCATATTCTTCTCAAGCGCTTTTCATCTGTGCATCCTATTATCATCAGGAGCAATAGTTTTTGCTATCATTTTCTATTTCTTTTCCTTTGAAGCTTGGTGCATTTATATTTTTGGCGGCATTTTATACAATATGCCAGCTGAAATAAAGAAGAATGCTCGGCGAACGGAAAAGATAGACATAAAAATCGGGAAAAAAATTACTATGTCGTGTTTAATCAGACTTGCTTGAAAAATAACTTGCTGCCAAAATAGGCAAATATATATATATATAGAGAGAGAGAGATAAAGAGAGGGGAAGGGGGAGAGAGAAAGCGAGAGTAAGAGAGAGAGGAGAAAGAGGATGAGAAAGAGAAAAGAAGAGAAAGAGCTAAAACTGTAATGTTTACGGAAGAGAACTCGAATGTCAAATAGACATTGTCCTCGAGTGTCTAAAGTCTCTCTGTACAGAGATTTGTCACAGAAACCTGCCATGATTATACTTTTCTTTACAAGAGATCCTGACCATATATTCAAACGCAGAAACTATCAGCGGCCTAAATAATATCTACTCGGTATGGCTTATTAATAATCGTTTATACGAAGAATGTTGCATCTTCTTCAGATGATGTTGGCTATTGTATCAGCATTTAACTGAATACTCTATCTAATCAGATGGATTTGTGTCCTGGAATCCAGTAAATCCAGGAGACCGCAAGAAAGATATAACGTATTTTACTGGTCGAGTGGGGAGAGAAAAAATAATCTTCTTAACTTCTTTACTCACGCAACATATTAATGCTCATGTAAAACTAATAAAAAGTATATCTTCGTATACTTAAGTATTTTTCTCGTTTTAATTTGGTGGTTATTTTACGCTTGAAAAATATAAATCCGACCTTTTGAGGAGCGTTCAATTAGTGTGTAGAGTTTTTTAAAAATACAAAAACATGATAAGAAACCTACGTGAATGGACCTACGTTTCTACCTTTATTCGTCTTGAAGGGACTTACACCCCCTGTTGACGCGTATTAACATCGAAACGTTGGTCAATTGTGTTGGCCTCTCATAATGTTCATATAATTATATCGCTATTATATACACATGTATGCAGGAAAATTCGATCGCTCACTGTTGTAATAATGTAGATTGTCGAGATTAATAATTTCGAACTCATGTACTTCTCAGAAGCAAATGGTTTGTCTCACAATAAACAAAGGCACTGAAATGCTTTAATCGAGATGCATAGATTCTAAAGCAACCTGCAATCGAAAATTTATGAATTCACACAATATATAACTTTATAACTTTACTTGATTTGCATGATAATAACGATCATAAGAAGTGTATCAATCATATATGCTATTATCATTTCCTCTTCATCTTGAACTCTTTTGTATTATCGATCAGCTGAGCAAAGTCCTATATCTTTTAAACGTTTGGCGTTAACGATACTTTTCTGAATGTATATGTATATAACATCTAATTATTAAATATTTTAAAATTATATAAAACATTAGAAAATTCCTACGCAAATTAATCTTTAATCTAAATTTTGACGATTTAATTAGTCGCGGTAAAGATTCAACAATGATATAAGATTGGAATATTTTTAATCAGACAAATTACGTCGTCGCAACGTAGATACATCAAAACAAGGGGTTTTCTGATGTTTGTATAATTTCACTTTAAAATAAATACAATTAGTAAATATATATATATATGTGTGTGTGTGTGTGTATATGTATACATAGAGAGAGAGAGAGAGGGAGAGAGAAGGGGGTAGATAGAAACAGACATAGATGTAGGAAAATATGTATTTCCCGATACAAATTCTATATTTTATAGGCCAACCTTTTCTAAGGTAAAATCTTGATAATTGCTAACATATAACAAGAGAGCATCTTGAAACGGGAATATTGTTTAAATACAGGCTTTTTCAGAAATAATAAATTCAACTTAATGAAAAAATTGAAAATGCCTTTTATTACATATAAAAAAAATTTCAATTCGAGAAATATATATCAGAGTGAGAACAATGTCTATGCGGAATTTTTAATTTTGATTTCAAATAGTGTATTTTAATATATTTTTAGTTATAATACTTTTATTTTATATATGATTTTTGGAGACTCATAGCGGTGCGCTAGGAGCTAGCTTCACATGCCTTTCCATAGTGTCCTTCTGCAATACACTGTCGTCTGCATTGGACTGTAGAGAACCTGGCGCTGATTTTATAAAATTATTTTCATACATAATAGTTTGGATCAAAGTTTAAAATGCAACAGACAAGTATCATGGTTCACTCATGCTCTAGACAGAAGCATTCATTTCGAACGCGCCCCTGTCATCTCAAAGAACCTATTGTTGATTTTATATGTTTGCCTTTGCTGTTTCTGAAATGATAATGACGTGGATTTAAGTGTAAAGTGAAAAAGTTTAGTATCATTGTACTTTAAACAGAAAAATCCATTTCGAACGTGTTCTTGCTGTATCGAAGAATTTTTCTGTT
>NC_136498.1:6597037-6772037 GCF_053919585.1 Euprymna scolopes
GTCGATACCCAGCACGCCGAAGCGTCTACCTTGCGAGGTACGAGCATCATTTCTTGAGCCCTTAGAGGAAGCCGAGGCACGCGGGGGTGAGGCGACAACGACGCGATAGAACTTCCATCGGCATGATAAGAACAACAAAGAATAAGATGGAGACGATGCGGGTGATAGACTAAATAATATTGTAATGATGAGGATTCTGCAAGTTAATACAGTGTTGCCGCTGCATCTCCTGCCACTGCTGCTGCTGCTGCTTCGAACGGTACCGATGCGCGCGATGGAGATTGCGTGCGTGTCGATGTCTGACGGTGGTGGGAGTGGTTGCGCGCACGTTGCAAATAACTAAGACGACCCCTTACAAGACGCCAACGACCGTTTCAAAGTGTATTTCAGCCGTAGCAGTAAAGGAAAGGGGGAGTTTATTTGTTGTTGTTTTCGTTCACGGCCGGGCAGCTGTTGCCCTATTCTAAGCGAAGCTCGTTACATAGGGTCCCTTCATCTTGCGTAACGCACACCCACTTACGGGCAGATGTTCGCTTAAGAGAGCGAAAACGGTTTGCTACTATGAAAAACTACGGCAGGAACGACTGATTAATAATGATGAAGCTATCGGAAAAAGAAATTATGGATTTTAAGGAGACACGCAATAATGTTTTTTTTTTTGTTTCTTGTTAAATATAATTCATCACGTTTTTATACAAAACTTCTAGACGAATTCAGAAACAATAGTAACGGAATAAAGTTATAAGTAACCATGAATAAGCCTGATGAATTATTTAAGATTTCTTTTTTAGTTTTTTGGTTTAGTCATATATTCTGTAACACCTACACACACGCACACACATATAGATATGTAGTGGAATAAGAATGGAACAAACCAAGTTGTGTTCACCAATGTTTCGTCTTTATTTCTAGACTTAGTCTGGATGAATGAAATTAAGAAAACAAAACACCAGTAAAAATATTTGTTCTCTCTCTCTCTCTCTCTCTCTCTCTCTCTATATATATATATATATATATATATATATATATATATATATATATATATATATATATATACACCTACAGTACTATTTCGCTGTTTCACAGCTCATCAGTGCGGCTAGACAAGAATCTACCTCAAGCCAGAATCGAAACTCGACCGCCCATATGACAGTCGGAGCTACTATCCATTCCGCTATTCACAAAAATATATATATATATATATATATATATATATATATATATATATATCATCTATTCACAGGGAATGTATATAAAGCAATATATTTCATGCGTAAGTTTCCGATATTTACTTTAACAGTGCTCAATACATGAGTTGATATAGGTGGAACATATATTTCGATAAGTCAGTAATTATCGCATGTCTACAACAATCACTGCTTAAGCATGAATAACTAGAGGATATAATTGCTAATACACATTTAATATATATATATATATATATATATATATATATATATATATATGGCTACTTCATTATATCATATAAATTAATATACGAAAATATAATTTTATGCATAAATTTTCAGTATTTACTCCAACAGTGCTCAATAGATAGGTACAGCAAGGTAGTAAGTTATAAAAATATATATGGCAATTAGCTTAATTGCCATGACTAATTCTCACGAGAATGGAACGCGGAATATTCTGTGTAGCTTAATTGCCATATATATTTTTATAACTTACCACTAATACACTAGTTTATTATATTCAAAACATCACATCAAAACACTAGGGTCATTGACTTTTTTCTCCGTTCTACACCATGTGTTCTAGATGGCCTCCATTTAGCTTTTTTTGGACCCCCTCTCTCTCTCTTATATATATATATATATATATATATATATATATATATAATCGAAGCAAACGCATTCATATTGCTGAATTTCAAGCATTGTTATTAATAATCATGGTGTTGTTTCGCATTTCATCTGGCAAGCTTATTACCCCTGTCCGTGAGTAGCTTTGGGCGTTAATAAGTGGTTGTTCGTTGGCAAAATTTAAACAAAAATTATAAAATGAATTTCTCAAGCAGAACCTTTATTTTGGTTTTAATGTTCACATTCTATAAACAATGTTTTTAACAAATAGGGAACAAATCCTATTTCCCTGGGTCAAAACCTATCCTAAACTTATTGTAGGGTCCTTTCCGAGCTTGAAATATTGTTTACTCTTTGCATCAAGTAGTTTTATGTATTGCGTGGAGCAAATTGCATAAAAGTAGTTTTGCATCAAGTGTATGTTTCTTTACAAAGATTAGCATTTGAGTGATGGTTCTAGACATAATGTTTAGTGACATATTATTTAGTAACATATTATTTAGTAACATATTATTTAGTAACATATTTTTAGTAACATATTTTTAGTAACATATTATTAAGTAACATATTTTTAGTAACATATTATTTAGTAACATATTATTTAGTAACATATTATTAAGTAACATATTATTTAGTAACATATTATTTAGTAACATATTTTTAGTAACATATTATTTAGTAACATATTATTTAGTAACATATTATTAAGTAACATATTATTTAGTAACATATTATTAAGTAACATATTTTTAGTAACATATTATTTAGTAACATATTTTTAACATTTTTAGTAACATATTTTTAGTAACATATTATTAAGTAACATATTATTTAGTAACATATTATTAAGTAACATATTTTTAGTAACATATTATTTAGTAACATATTATTTAGTAACATATTATTAAGTAACATATTATTTAGTAACATATTATTAAGTAACATATTTTTAGTAACATATTATTTAGTAACATATTATTTAGTAACATATTATTTAGTAACATATTATTAAGTAACATATTATTCAGTAACATATTATTAAGTAACATATTTTTAGTAACATATTATTTAGTAACATATTTTTAGTAACATATTATTTAGTAACATATTATTTAGTAACATTATTTCGTGGCTTTTATAGAAACAAATATAAAAGTGATGCAAAATTATCCAGGGATTAATTTCGTCTGATCACTTTTCTTTTAGTTAGTTGTTAATCAAGCCTCATACATTATTCTTTCTGATTTTGATTCACGCAAAATTATCGTTTCTTTCACGAATATCACATCGGATTATCGACACCGACTATGGTAAGCGGCAAGCGGAGTTCAATCCGATAGGAAATATTACATATTGTCAACTGTGGATATGTTAGATGTTAGCACGAACCAATATTCTTGTAATTTATATCCTCGAATGGATCCATTCTGCGATACATTTTTTTTTGTAGTGATATTCATGTTAAAAACCCTTTTTTCGATTATTATTTATTTGCTTTCCCACGAGAGCAAAATGTGAGGTTTTTAATGCGGGGGAAAACCAACTCATTAAAAGAAGGGCAAGAAGGGGCACTCGGGTAGTGATCAAAAGTAATAATTCTTTCAATATAAAGCGTTTCCTCTCCATTGACCAACTTGACCCGAAGGCCAAGAAAGAAAAAATGCTTGCCTTTTTTTTTCTATTTATTAGTATTTATTTGCTTCCCCACAAAAGCAAAATGTGACACAAGGTCGTTTTTAATGTGGGGTTAAACCAGCTCCCAGAAAAAAAGGCAGAAGGGGCTCTCTGGTTTGGACCAAAATAATAATTGTCCTGGTCGAGAGGGGTTCCCCTCCATTAACCTAGACAAATTATCTTAAGAGCAGCATCGGAACAGATGTTAAACTATGATCTTGGCCTGGAAGGCGAAGAACAATAGAAAAAAAATTAAGCCTTTATTCTGTTTATTTATTTTAAAAGAAAATACAACTTTGTTATATATGGGTTGTGGAATTGCATTTACTACCAAACGATCTAGCTAATTAGCATATTCTTTTAAACATTAATTTTAATTAATTCCCTAATTTTCTTAAGGAATGATCATCTTTAGTTTATTGCTATTACATGTATATTAACGTAGATATTCGACATGATTGATACTTGCGTAATATTTGCGTACAAAGTTTATAGAAAACACAAAACTCTTTCCATATATATTCATGTATACGTATATATTTTTACTTAACAAATTTGCTAACCAAACTCCTTTTAGACGTTTTGATCTACAAACATAAAACCTCATATATTAAGCATTTGGACCCATGCGAAACTTTATATTTGAGTTTTAACCCGGAAAAATCGACACAAAGTGGGAAAATGAAATTAAAAAAAGTGAAATGTGCAAACATGTTATCATAGTTCAATCATTAACGACAGAGGAAAAATAAATGGTAAGCTAAACGTTTTAGTTTCGATTCTCGGTGGTGGCACAAGAGTCATTGCTTTGTAATCGGTTTACATTATCGCTATATATTGGGTCCAATATGATATAATAATGAATAAGAAATCTGCATTAATCAAAATATCATATTTAAGCGTATTTTACAACCGGGAAATGCCGGGTGCCCTACTTTTATTAAAATAGATGCCGTTTTTCGACATTAAATTACCGGAATTTGATTCAGCACTCGGAAATACAGACAGTTTATCGGTTTTCTGCGATATACAATGTTTGATTTACGTAAAATATTGCTGCATTCGTGCAAGAAATTTAAAATTGTTATTTTCTAAAAACGTTAAATCTTTGTACATAATGTATTTCCTTAAATCATTCAGACTCTCTTATCGAAAAAACAATTTGAATAAAAAAAACTATATAAATGTTTTTATCAGTTATATTGAACATGTAAGTTTTAAAATAGACGCCAAATGTATGCGATTAATTTTGCCACTCCCTATTACGACCGGTGTCAAAGCAAAACCGTATGTTTTACCATGTTCGAATCAAATTTAGATACCTCGTTACAATAATGTTTAATTTATTATATATAGAAATTTTCATATTCATCATATTTTTATTGTATGATTCTTTATTTAATATTTGATAAATAAAAATACATTTTTATTAATAGCATTCCCATTGTATTCGTTAAGTAATGTTTGATATATAAAAATACATTTTTGTTAATAACATTTTTATTGTATGTCAGAACAGCATAAAATAAATCTTTTGTTACTGGAAAGAAAAAAAACTGTTATAGTTTTATTACTGGTGCGACAAAACTAATGCGAGAAACGTGACATTTATTTGAAATTTACAAGCCTTAATATAACTTTTGTGAAAAACTTACTTGTTAATTTGAAGATAATGTGAAAAAAGGTGCTATATTTGTAACCTTGAACTATGCTGAGAAAACAATCATATCTTTTACTTTTAAACGAATGTAATAAAAACTGTTATATTTGTTAAATTAAAGTTGTCAGATAAAACTGTAATTTTATTAATTTTAATTTATGATGAACTGTCATGACTGTTAATTTTTAACAACTGTTACTAAATAAATACCAACACCTGTAAATTTAAACCTATTATGAGAAGAAAGCTTTAATATTTGTTTACTTTTTGTGAGAATGGTGCCATATTTCTAAATTTAAACTTAATAAATTAAGAGCCTATACACAATACGTTGGAGTCGTTGTATTTTCATCTGCTTGTCAACTGTTTCACGACCGCGCATGCGAAGTCGAGGAACATAACAGCTTCCTTATGTTAACGATAATAGGTTTCAAAACACATTAACGATCCTGCCAAGCTGGTCTAATGGTTATTGACTTGACTCGCTGTTTTTATGTTTTGGCTTCGATCTGAGCTTGAGTATTAGTTTTCTTTTCACTTACAAGAAATAAATAATTAACGTCACGTTTAATACTACGGTGTTTCTGTTTCTAGTGAATAAAAAAAACCACAATAATTAAAATAAAATATTTATGCGTATTTTTGTAGCGGGATACGCCAAGCAAACTACTAGTAAACATAAATTTACGCCACAAATACTATAGGACAATAAATAAAATGAAAAATAGAATACAAATCTATTTTGATAATTACCCGTACCGGTTTGAAGAAATTGTTTTGTAAAATTAACAAATCTTACGATAATTGCTCTCTTATCAATTTCAAATAATGCAGACTTTTCTTATTTTCAGAAATAAAATAAGCTTGATAACGGGTAATTCAAAACAGTTTTCTTTTAATTCGTGTAAAGATTCATTGAACCAAATTTAAAGCCACACACGCATTGGGGTCGCGATAATTATAGTTATAATTACACGGATGAGCGAGAAATATTCGCTTGATAGTTTTAAGCCTTCCTAGATTCGTAACACTTCCGACAAATATACGAAGCAGAAATTGCGAAACTCGCTGAACAGTTAGTCGGATGTGATTTGATCAACTTATTAATAGAATTTCATTTCGTCAGGTTTTTGTTCCTGCATCCGGTGATTACATTTATTTCATTCATCAATTCGTTCTCATATGATAGGTATAAAATATTTTGTTAAATGTTGATGAATTTGGATTACACTCATTCATTTTTTTGCATAAATATTGATAATGTGTACAATCTATATATTTATACGATAGCGTGTGTGTTATTTTCTGTGTCACGCTTACATCCGGGGTGTTTAATTGTTATGTACTTCCATTTCTTGTCATAAATAATTTTACCAAGAATTCTTTATAAGTTCGGTTTCGATTATAGCTCATGGCAAATAAGTAATCCATTTTTATGAATAATTTTATCAAGAACTAGCGGTCAATTTTTAAAACTTTGCCCCCTATTATGACCCCTTACGATTTATAGTTTTGGGCTTAAATTAAGATATTAAGTTAGATCCATGCCTAAGGAACCTATATCTAAAATTTCAAGTGTTTAGACTCAAAATTGTCGGATGAGTTTGGTAGAGTTCTCAAAGGTCAAATCGTTGAACTTTAACCCTTTAACAGCCAAATTTTTGGCCGAAAACCGATACCAAAAATTTCCCAAATCTCAGTACCCTGTATATCAAATTTCGCGTCTGTAGACTTAAAATTGACAGTTATTGCGTAGGGAAATGTACACAGACATGCAGAGACACGTTCACTTTTATAGAAATATAGATTCTTCATAAGTTTTAGTTTTGATTATGACTTTGGGAACTCAAGTTATATATATATATATATATATATATATATATATATTATATATATAGCACTGTCGTAAAAAATCTCACCCGCTACTTAATTGGCTGAAAATGCGAAGCTCGTTGTTTGTTTGTTTACAAACAGGCGATTTTAGTACTATAAAAGTGGTGGCGGGTGTCTATTTAAATAGACATTTCGACGAGTTATTTACGGGCGTCGATTCCATGGTCGAGCGGGAGAACTGCTGACTATCAACACGGCGGTTCTAGGTTCAATCCTTGGCTTGGGAGAGATGCTAGTCTAGCGGCACATGAGTTGTGATACAACGAAACAGGACTGTATGTCGATGACTACAAATATGTATGTATATATATATATATATATATATATATATATATATATATATTTCAGAAGTTTTTATTTCGGTTTCGATTCAAGCTAATGCACCCAAGTTATATGGGTATATATTTTTATAATTTTGAAATATTAACTTTAAAATATATAAAAACGATGGAACATTAACTCTATAATGATATATACGAAATCTACAAGAATTAAAATATCATATTTAAGCGTACTTTGCGACCGAGCTTGCCGGGCGTTCATGCAAGCTTAGATAAATACTTTTGCAGTTTTAACAAAAGAGCTACAATAATATCAGAGCGTCTCCATTCACACTGAACATCTAGAGAAGGCCAACATCAATATATTACATATGAATGAGACCCCTTGGAATTTCCACAGGTCCCGCTAGTTTGGATTATTCTTTTAGTCAATTCATAGTTGTTCTAAGGTTCCGATTTCTAATTTGGCATTCTTCAAGTGTCTATCTTCAAACTTAAGGATTTTTATGTCGAAATTAAGAACCTATACACAATTTCGAACCCAATCCGTGATGGGTTTTAAAATTTAATCACTTTTAAAATTTAATTTAAAATTTAATCACTTTTAGCTATGATTAGTTTACGCATGCATAAAATAAATAAAAATGCCAGTAAGTTTTTATGAACATTTTGCATTTCAACTTGCTGACTCCTTTACGCGTCAACCATTTATCTAAAAAAAGGATTTTACTCATTTGAATCATCCTTGGTGTATAATTACCATTTCCTGTTTTTTTTACAAGGTAGTCACCACTTATCAATGCCCGGAAGCCACTCGGAGATAAGGGTTATTGCGTGTACAGTACGTCAGTATTGGAGATTTGATAAAGTGTCTTACTTAAGGGGGCGGTTCATCAGGAATTAGTTCATGTTGGACTTGAAGACATCCAGGTTGTAGTCAGGTGGGAAACAGGCAGACGGAACAGAGTTCCACAGGCGTGCACTTCTAAGAAAGAAGCTTTGTTCATCGAATTTATGTTTTGGTTTTGGCACAGATAAAGAGCGAGGAAAATTTTGACAGTGGGTTCAGCTAGACGGGTGTTTATCGTGAAATATTGGCAAGAGGGACCAGAGATTGGAGCTCAGACGAGCATTTGCCATGGTAGTAACGATAAAAACACAGACCGCAACGCCTCTTCTGTGGGAGAGAGGTTGCAGTAAAGAGAAAAGTCAAGGCAGGATAGGCTGTTTTTAGCAGCTCCTGCCCAGACGTGGCAGCAGTACTCCATCCTTGGACGTACTTGGCTTTTATATAGATAGAGAATTGCATCAGGGATGAGATATCTTCTGGAGCGATAGAAGGATCCTACCATTTTTCCAACGACCTTGCCAACTGACTTGATGTACGTGTTCCATTTCAGGTCAGGAGTAAAGGACAAGCCCAGAAGCTTGTCAAAACATGTTTATTTAAGTGTTATGTGACTAATAGTTTAACAGTTTAACGATTAAATATATTTATACAGAAAGAGACACACACACACACAAACACACACACACACACACATATATATATATATATATATATATATATATATATATATATATATATATATACATACGTACATGTACTGTTTTATTAATATAGATAAGTGCGTACGGTTTTCGTTATTTCCCAGCGGGACTTAAATATTGAAACACGAGTTTTTAGTGCAAACATTAGTGCTAAGCTGTCCGATTGAACACAGGTGTATATTGATCAAAATAATAGAAACGTGTTTATGCCTATATTTATTTACAGTTAGTTCTGTTGTGAATATCTCGCGCTCGTCTCTCTCAACTCTCGAAAAGCGGACATAAAATAAAGTAAACAAAAAATATAATTTTGCGTAAATACTTGCACTGTAACCTTTGTCAATATCAACACCCACGCGAGCTGAACATTTTTTGCTGGCGTGAATAAAAAAAAACGAAGAAAAAGAGTCCATGATGATCTTCTCAATGAATATTGATTGATTTTCTTATGTTTCCGAAATCAATATATGCACTAGCGTAATATCTGCCATTTGGGCGGACGTCTTAGTTGGAGAAATGTGCTCTTCAGATAAGCATTACAACCGGTGAGAATTTATGTACATATTTACTGCAATGCTTGGCCATAGTATCATCATGTAAACATACACAAGGTGACATGCTTAGTGTGGTGCATAAATGACGTTTATAAAAATGGCATAGAAGAATAAGGACGGCAAACGAGTAATATGAAAAATATTTAACTAGTAGGCACAAACCAATAAACGGACTGCTTATTGGAAGAGAAATGAATTTGATCAAATTATATTCGTCCATCTACTCGTTTATGTACGGCATACTCACGTTGACACGCCGGCTCTCATAAGATAACCGAACTTAAGCAACACTGACTCTGTTCAGTACCAGATCTGTGACCAATTTTGGAATTCTAGGTGTTGTATCTAGGATGTATCTAGAATTGCAAAAAAACTAAACGTTGTCATTTCCACTAACTGGATTATACATGCGACTGGGGATCGCCTGCAAATTTCATACTCTCATGAAACTTTAGCCAGTTAAACCGCATAGGGTTTGGATCTGCCGTTTACATCTACCCGTTCAGGCAATTTTTGCTGTGTAGATTCACAAGAATTGTTATAATCGTATCTATACAGAAACGACACTCGTTTTTGTTCAGCACTTAAACTATAATTTAGGTGATCACATATCAGTTACGCTGCCAACTTAAGCTTTACGAATGCTTAAAGGAATATCGTAAAGGCTTTGAAGATTTATAATCCAGGTTATTTCGTTTTCGAAAATGTTAAAATTAATATGAAGATAAAACAACTTTTTAAACATAATCTGTTGAAAAAAGTAATTTTCAAAGTAATTGATTTATTTTATTGTTGCGATTATGACAATTTGCAATTTTTAAAATTCGTGTAGATACAAGATCGTGAACGTTATATTCAGTTATATTTTTGTCCGTGCATTTACAGCTGAAAATCCCGGCTGATTTTATAGGTTTCGGCGGTTCACAAGAATATATTGTTATATATTCATGTTTCGTTAGACGTGATTCTGAATTTGGTCCGGCTTTTAATTGTTTTATTGTGATCTTTTTATTCAGCGAAGAAATGTTGTAATATCAAAAAATAAAACTGTGTTACATTCTGGAATAATAGTTTTCCTTGGAGGCAAAATCCTCCTCTTGCAGAATTAACTGAGACCACATAGTCGTTGTCGGATAATAAGTAGAAGATCACAGTGTGTGAAGCGAACGCACGTATAAGGGCGTTCATACGACAGCCATTGCATCAAAAAAGGTAAAATACTTTATAGTCTATGAATTATTTGTTTTACCCACTGGTTTCTAGTCGTTGCAAATATTGCTGGATAAATGGTTCGACCATTCTACTGCTTCATAATGCATTTCACATGTCTACTTATATAAGAGACAAATGCCATCTAATATAGATCAGTGTTACCACATTTGAGGGGGCGCTGCTCACAGCACACGTTCCTGCATTATCAGGCTACAAAACCTCTGTAAAACATTCTAGCTACAACCACTGTTAATAATTTTTTCTCACTCTCTCCGCCCTAAAACTAAATTCTATAAGCAAATTCTCTTTTAGAACTATCGCTCTGTCGAACAAAATATCGCAAAACTGACCTATACGCGACTATGTCAATGTCATTTTCAAGTCCAATAAAAACAAGTTTTAGTTAAGATGTCTTCTTAAATAATCAGTTTCTATCCAATTTCCACCATTAAGTAATATAACATTGCTTCTCTCCGGCTACCTGGCATTCATTGACCATTATACTCGAGTAGTATTTCTGCCTTGGTAAGTCGTAACTGGCTAGTATATACAAAACTCGTAAGATTAAAAACTTGATTTTCATACATAAAGTAAATTTCACAGTGTATAAGGATTATTTGATACTGAAGATATTCACAATCGTACCGTTTTCTAAAAGAGGTAAAATATAACATTTCGAATCAAGTCTTCTCCTGCTGTTATTTGAACAACTTAGTTGTTGTGGCGGCACCTTATGCGTCGAAATCGACGATGAGTGCCCCCCCACACACATATATATATATATATATATATATATATATATATATATATATATATATAATCCAAGGTGCAAAAATGTGCTTTCCTATATAGCCTTTTTTATTGTTGAGTATTTCATTGTTTATTTTATTTATTCATATGTGTTTTGTTGGCACCACCAGCATCAGCTGGTTTACATGCACTAAAGAAAAGAATAAACACAGCAATACTTTTTCCTATCGTTCACCTTTAATAACACTATTTAATCCCTAAAAAGAATAAAAAGAAATATATGTAAAACCTTTTTTCTACAGGATTTTTGTTTTCCATGTTGTGAGTTGCATGCTAACCATCCGTTTGATTAGGCGCGTGCGAGTATGTGGCCTAAGGTCAAAAGAAAGAAGAAACCGAAACTCGAAGAAGAACAAAAAAGTTAAATAGCTCTGTTGTTTTGCCAGATGATACTATGTTGGCCTTGCTTCGCCACTGATATGGAATTGGTAAAGCAAATATTTAACAATAAAATCGGTGTAAAGTGAGAACGAGTTGGTTCGAAGGGAGGAAGGCAGGGACATTTGGAGATAAATAATAACACGGGGAAATACGAGGATGCTGATAATGGATGAAGCAAAAAAGAGCAACGCGCCGTTGATAAGGAAAAATAGAACATAGATAAAATAAAAAAGATAAAAAATACAAGTTTGAACTTGAAACAGAATTCTACATGAAATAAGGTAGATCTGAGCAGAACCTACGCGTATTTCGTTTTTTATGTCTGTTTAAACATCATAAGCATTTATGTAAATATAAGCTTTGCAGTTATGCAGCGCCATTCAACTTTAACAGCATTCGCATCTATAAGAAAGATAATGAAAATTAAAGAAATTCGGACAGATATCCGATAGAGATGGAGAGTATAAGACCAAGAGTAGAAAAGATTTAAATAGGAAACACAGATCTAAGAACGACATAGAGAGTCAGAAACTAAAATCGAAAAAGAAAGCACGAAAGATAGATAGATAGATAGATAGAGACAGAGAGAGAAATGGAAAGTAAGTAAAGACATAGAATAACAGAGTGATAGAAAAATAAAATAAAATTAGTTTAGATCTTAGATCGACCGTTTAGCTGTGATTCCATAACACAGTACAACTTTTATATATTTTAAGGGGATAAAAATAAAAGTCGGAAGAGCATGGTATATTTTAATATATTAGTAAATTCATTAATACAACTAAAATAAAAGAAAACAATGCTCATTGTAATGTAGATATATATATAACCTAGAGCTATTTTAATATTGAGTAAGATAGTTAGTAATTTATAATTAAAATTAAAAATTAAAAGGCGAATCATTAACAGGTATACATATATTTTTGTTAAACATTTAAAAAAATATCCTTTCTTAACCTTATCCCTTCAGCCCCATTTTATACTATTTTGATTTTTATTTTCATTTTATCTTACTTTGTTTATCAACATAAAAAAGCAAATATTTTCCTTTATATTTTAAATCTTTTCCAGATACATCTGCCTTACTTAAAGAAATGCAAGGTTTATTTTTAGTGTCTTTAGAAAAAAACACAAAATATGTTTGCTGATGAGGAGACTTTGTTTCAAAAAACTATATCATAAAATTATTGTCCAAAACGTATTGTTTATCTCAATAAAAGCATTGTTTCCGAAACGATCGTACAATTTATTTATTTATTTTGTTTGTTCTTCCTTATGAAACCGACCTTTAATTTTTAATTTTAATTATAAATTATCAATCATGTTACTCAATATATATATATATATATATACATATATATATATATATATATATATATACATATATATATATGTTACATGTAGGGTTTTGAGACCTTCTATTTATTACTTATTTCTTTGTTTAATTGTTTGCTTTTACAGGTACTATTAAAAAAGTATGTGTGTTCTTACATATATGCTTTCACTGAGGTGGGTGTGTGTATGCTCCTGTTTCTTGCCTTGAAAGATCTCAACGTGTAAGGGCATATACATAATCGTACATACCTACTTGCCTTGTCAAGCGGATATCTTCTTAGACGCTGGTCTGTCATATCGTGGGGAGTGTGCACTGCTGCAGATAGACGCATTGATAACACAAGATGGATTTGAAGCTTCAATTGTTTTATTAAAAGGTAAGCCGATATCTGGAACCCATGGTTGTCGGAGACCTAAGATTTCCCGTTTGCATCATCTGCAGTCCAAAACATACTCTCTCTCCACGTGGTCGCCAACCGGAAACCTACGGCCACAATTCTTGTTACCCTTAATTTCCGGTGCACGTCACCCCTAATTTCCGGTGCATTCTATCTAGGTTGACAAAGGTGACTTGAGTTTGACGCCTGTCAAACCCAACCTTTTATGACCCCACTAAACTCGCTGATGCAAATCGAAAATATACTTACATAACTTACTATTTCTACAAACTACCTATATAGCATTTAAGCTGGGATTCCCAATACTAGATACATACATATATATATATATATATATATATATATATATTTCCTCTTATGTATTTTACCTTCTTATTCTGATTTTTACCGTATTCTTTTTCTCGCAATTTTCCGTTTCCTGCTTTCATAAACATTTTGAATACTTGTAAACGTTCACGAACTGTATAATATCTTATGCAAATATGAATCATTTCATATTTGTATTTCTTTCAAAGCATTAACCTGCAAAATTTATTGTATATTTTGCAAACCTATTTCCTCTTATGAAAACAATTACATTTTTCGAAACACCGCGGAAGAAAGCCTTAAATTTAATTTTACGACTTGCCGAATAATTAAAATTTTATATACCTTCTTTATAGGTATATGATGGTTTTCTTTTGTTTTGTTTTTTTGCAAATTTGGATAAATGATATATGTATATATATATATATATAGATATATATATATATATATATATATATATATATATATATATATATATATAGTTGACTCATTTATTTAGAACGTACTCGCTTTTTTGTACATACCGTAATGGATGAAAAAACGTTTCTTATAAATAAAGTTTTTCATAATGGAAAATATATTTTTATATAAATTTTGAAAATTTTCAAAATGTTCACTTGCAATTAATTCCTTCTTAATTGGGACCAGAGCATATGGGAGTGTGGTATAATAAGTCTGCATGTTCGAAATGTCAAGTTCTCTTAGTCATTTAAGTGTATTTATTTCGAAAGGTATCCAGTTAAATATTGTTTCGTATTGTGATTAATCAGTCTGAAAAAATATGTTACTGCTGCATATTTACTCACGTACTCGTCAGATGTTTAACTCACAAAACTCATTAAAACACCCTTTTTAACAACTTACATGGTTCATATAGCACACGCACTTGTCAGTTCCTTCTCAGTTACGAAAATAATGATAATGCTGAATTTATTTTAACTTATAAATTATTTTCTTATTTTTGTATTATTATTCTTATATTTTTTATTTTCATTTTATTAAAAAAATATCCATTTTATTTTTTTTATTGATTTCATTATTCTCCGATTTCTATTTTTAAGTTATATTAATTATTGTACTTTTAAATTATAGCAAGAGTGTGATTAGTAAGTGATTTGATTTAGATATAGAAATTAATGTTTTTCTTTCTTTTGGTTACATTTTTCAGAGGTTTTAGTTGATTGTTGAATTAACTTAATTGCATATGTTTTGTAAGCATCGTCACAGGTTATAATATGGTTTGTTTTATGTATATGCATTACAATTATAATTTTTTATATCATCTTAATGCTGTATATTCTAAGTTTTAAATTTTTTATTAATAGAAGTAAAATTATTCCTTATTAATATTTTTATCTTCTTGGCTGTATAAGGGAAATAATTGTTGTAAACTTAATATTTCAAAATCGTATTTATTGTTATACTTAAATTGAATTTCAGTTGACTGAATCTATTTTTTATTTTATTTACTAACCCATTCTAATTAATTTTACATTTTATATGCTCTTTCATGCTTTAAGTTCAGTAATGTTGGTTGGTTGTTTTTGTTTTACGGCATATCAACCCTTTTCGGGTTATTTAATGCCGAATCACAAGGTTTTGAAGAAACATTTTTTAATAGAATATATTTGTTGTTTTCACGTCGGTTTCTATTCAACCCATAGTTGGGACTCTAACAGGTACAACACTCCGGGTCGGAATGGACTTGGGAGCAATGGTAATTACAGGGTGGGTCCACACTCCCCAAAGCCCACATATAGTTTAAGGTCATATCCAGGACCCCCATTGAGGGACGTTTACCCTCTGCAGGGGGGCAGTCGGCGTATTCCAATGCCCCACCGACAGGGCCAAGTTCAGTAATATATATATATATATATATATATATATATATATATATATATGTGTGTGTGTGTGTGTGTATGTGTGTGTGTATTTGTATTACATAGAATTTTACCATTACTTATATCAGGTAAACACTGCATCTCCTTTGATTCCATTATGTATTTATTTACACACACTCTCTCTCTCTCTCTCTCTCTCTCTCACACACACACACACACATATATATATATATTAAAATACGTATGTAATACGATTAAAAGCCAGATTATTGTGAAATCTTTTCTCAAGTCTCGGATTCCCTTACTACACTAACATCTAGAAGTCCAAAGGTAATGTGAACATCTTGCTGCTCAACTTCCTACAGAGTAGCCTAGCAAATTTTCCCAAAATGATACTATGCCTTGTTTTGGGCGACAAAAGCACTCACCGTACGTTAAAGACAAAAGCATCAAGAGGCTGGTCAAAGTGTATTATAAATGGTAATAACAATATCGGAAAATAAATTTGGGAGTACAACATGGAGCTCGTTCTAATACTGCCACTTGCATATACATTGTAAGTTAAGCCTTTATTTAGGCGTTAACGAATGGGAGATCTGTCTATATATATATATATATATATATATATAATAAACACTTATCTTGTGTTTCCTTTTTTAAAATTAAATATGTTTTTAACTCTTTTTCAAGATGTCTTTTAACATGTTTTATTAATCATTTGTTCATATATATATATATATATATATATATATATATATATAATTTACTTATACAAACATTGATGTCTACATATGTGCATACATGTTTCTGTAATCACCCGCATTGGGGGATTACGTCTTTAGGCCAAGAATTATCGTCGTGTGTGTGGATTGAAAGACACCGGTCGGTACTCAATAGCACTAAGGAATGTTTTTAATTTACTGACCGCGAGACAAAAATACTAAATTCTCAAGTACCTTATGCTGTAAAAACCAAAAGATGGAATTGATGAACTTAAAAAGGGAATATAAAAAAAAGATGCTTATTATGTTCAAAGACCTCACTTATCCTCTCCCCGCTCATAACCCCACCCATGTTATATTCTAACTTTGTAAACGAAATAAGAAAAAGTTTTTGTTTGAAATATTAGTTATCGACGATAATTCTTGGCCTGAAGACGTAATCCTCCAACACGGGTGATTACAGAAACATGTATGCACTTATGTAGCCATCAATGTTTGTATAAATAAAGTTCATATACATGCTCTGTTCACTCATTGGGTACTCTTTGGTAGACACATGTTGTTTCATTGGATGTACTTCTAATAAACTATACTTTATATATACATCAATGTTTCGTCTTTATTTCTGAATTAATTTGAAGGAAAGAAATTACCCCCAAATTTTTAAAATATATTGTATATGTCACGTGAAAAATATTGTTCTATTTGAAAACTAAAAAAAAAGCTGTTATAATAGATTTATAATTTTATAAAGCGCATCGATGATGCTTATGTGGCTGGAGCTCGTATTAAAAATTTTAAACAATAAAAAATATTAAAAGTTAATAAATATTTACAGTACAATTTCTTTATATAAATAAAAGTTTTATATACCTACATACACTTGTGTTTCATTCTTACACAATGATCAATGCAAGAGGTGAGTATCAAAGCCACATTTCGATTCATTAGAAGGGAACATAACCTAAGACTACCGTTCGCCGCCACGAAATAAGAGGAAGTTTTAACATTAATGCAGTTTAACGTTTAATACAAACGATATTAAGATGATCAAGCAAGAGGAAGTCACGATCTCGCACAAAAGGCCAGCTGACTGACTTTTCCAATTTCAATTAATTAATTTTATATCTTAAATAATGTTATTTCTTAAATAGGCTACGATAATATCCCCTCTCCTCTCTCATATATATATATATATATATATATATATATATATATATATATATATAAAGCTGAACGTCTGTGTGTGTCTGGTCACGAATAGGCTCATATATGGTTGACTCTTATAGAAAACTGATCACATATAATGATAGAAAATGTATCCTGACATAGGAATGGGGATGTTTGATCTCGTATAATAATGATTCATTAAAATTGTGGGGTCTGCGTACGCGCCTGGTCCAAAAAGTATGGAAATAAAAAATTAAAAAATTAAAAAAAAAGACGTTTACAAGTGTTTTTAATATAGATGCACATAAGAATGTTTGATAAGTATGTTTTAGCTTAAATAGGGATGGTATAATAAAATTGTGGGGTCTGCGTTGGCGCCTGCCCTCCATAGAATGGAAATGGGCACAAACTTTAATAAAGACTTTTCATATCTATCTCCATAAGTATACTTTGATAATTATGTTTCAGTTTGAAGAAATATGGTATAATAAAATTATGGGGTGTTCGTTCGCGTCTGACCTCCATAGAATGGAAATATGCCACAAAGTTTAACAAGGTTTTTAATATAGATCCACAGAATATTGTGATAAGTGTTTCAGTGTGAACAGGTATGGTATAATAAATTATAGGGTTTATCTATTTTATTTTTACTTTCATCATATTTTGCTTTGGTTTTGATACCCTCAAATTCGAAGCTATCTCTTTACAACCCTTCCTTTTCATAACCTATCATACTTTCATAAATAAGAATCCATTTTCTATAGGCTGTTTTTGAACCCAGTCAACGACGGGTACTTTTGCTAGTATATATATATATATATTTATATATATATTGTGAATTGTGATTAATCTCGTCACTGTCCTCCTATCAAGTACATCTTTCATAAACTTCACAGAATGGGATATTCTCCTTTCCACCTGCAATAAAGGCATATCTCAATATAATTCTCTATTCTCTTTCACCTTTCGCCCAGCACGCAGTGAACCATATCTCACGAAATAATATAACGAATACGTTGCTTTAAAAACTAGTACTTTTCAGAACATTTGTTTTTCAAGCGTAAAGAATACTGATACACAATTTTCTTATGCATCCAGGATTCATATATTTGAAAGGTTGGGCATATATTGTAACGTGGATTTTTTACTGCGCGAATGTATCCCTTCAATAGGTGAAGTCTATACTAAAGTGGATATATTAATCATATGCATTTATCCCTCCCCTCCCCTCTCCATTTCTTTCTCTCTCTCTCTCTCTCTCTCTATATATATATATATATATATATATATATATATATATTATGTTGCACTGACATTAGTATTAAAAGCATACTTTTTTATTAAAACATTTTCAAACACACTTTTTTATATACTTAGTCATGGTAATTTCCATTTCTTGTTTTATTCCGTTTTCTTGTCAAATCCACATCAACTTATTAAATCAAGTTTCAGCGAGTAATTTATTAGTCAATGTTACCAAAAATTACCATGAAAGACGTAAACATTTATTTTCTCCCTTTTCTGAATGGACTACTATCGATTTTCGACATACTTTGATTCATTATTTTTTTATTCCGATTTTAACAGACTAACCGGTGGTCTTCTGGGATAGGGTTAAGCTTTTGACTTCAGGTGTGTAGCCTGATTTTAGTCGATTTGAACTACAGACATTCTTTTAGAAGTGTTCAATACATTTACCATCGATTTATTATCGTTAATGCACTAAACTTTCACACAAAAATATCGTTCAAATTTATTAATTTAAATTTTCAGTGTATGCTCATATACCTGTTCATAGTAAAATCCATATATATATATATATATATATATATATATATATATATATATATATATATTAGTTGCTTTTGTGTGGCAAAAAAAGGTTTCTGATTTGACTTCATATTCACTTTTGCCTCCAGTACATTCCGATCCATCGATTAAATTAATAAATCCTTTATGAATGCTATCGCTTTTATTAAAGTATTTTATTTTAATATTTAGTTTCTTGGATTTAATACTAATAAAATTAATATATAAAGCTAATGTTCCTAACAGATGTGTTGATTACTAAATGTTTTCGAAATCGAGAATATATATATATATATATATATATATATATATATATATATATATTTAGTAGAGATGGTAATTAATAAAAACTGAAGAAAGTGCTCAATACTGTTGTAGAGCAAATATGCGTTTTATTTTTTATTACCGTATCTTTCTGTTAAGTTACATTACTGTTTCGGCTACACGGCCGTTTTTTTTGGGGGGCCGTCTGTAGCGTCCTCAGACTTTTACAGAAATGTTCGCTATTTTGGGATGAAAGAGTGGAAGAGTGAATGAGGTCAGGGGGTTGCGAGGAGGGCGGAAGAGGAAACGTGGAAGAAGAGAAGGAGGGAAGTGGGGGGCGTTTGGTATTTCGATAATGTTTTAGTTTTGGGGTTTAAGGAACTTGTGGGGGAGGGTCTGGGAAGTTCATTTCTGGTGTGGCTGAGGGCATAAGGCTCATGAGGGGTAGGGGAATATGTGGGGGTGGGAGGAGGTGGGTTACTTTAAAATTCGAGTCTTAGTATTAAAGTTTTTAGCGTCTCGTTGGTGAGGTAATTTCTTGATAAGTATGTCTTGACCTGTTGGGTGTTCGCTTATGTTTGGAGGCGGGGGGGGGGCTATGATTCGGTTTATTTATTTTTAGTTTTTATTTTGGTGTAAATTGTATGAGACGGTCAGCTAGCGATTGCAGCCACGGGTACACACATATGTACTTAAAAGAAACGGTCACAGGTACACATACATGCTCGCCCTGGCATGCAAATATATGTGCATATGTGCGCCTTCATGCATAGGAACCCGCGTTGTTCTTTTTTGCGTCAAATTTTCTTGAAGGTGCTAAGATTGGGTGCACGTGCGTAGGCATGGATGTGCACATACACAGATACATAAATACACCGACGCCCCTGCCCCCAAGGAGGCGATTATACGGGCTCATATGCGCATATTGATTCAGGCATACTAGCACCCCACGCATACGTTCAAGCGCGTGCGCACATGCAGATACCAATACTCGTGAGCACATACATCGATATCTATACACAGCTGCACGCTCTCCCACACTATGTGGACAGCAGGCAGCGGGCATCTATATTCTCACATCCACACACGCATACACAGGCACGTGCACACACCCACTGGTACCTCGTGTACACACGGGCTCCCACTCGGATGTACACGCGCGTGCGTACACACACACACACAGTTGTACAAACAGTTATTGGTATAGACATATTCGTCTGGGTAGATTTAATTCTAAATCCATATTGTTGTTCAGGCAGAAGTTTAGCATCTGTAAGGTGATGGACTAGAGCACGGTTTATTAAGTTCTCAAATATTTTGGTAAACAGTTGGAGGAAGCTAATGGGGCGATAATTAGATGGGTCAGTTCTTTCGCCAGAATTCTTGAATACTGGCACCACAGAAGAAGTTTTCCAACAGCCCAGAAAGCAAGATTCATTAAGGCATTTGTCGTAAAGTTGGGAGAGAACTGGAGCTACTTCGGCTGAGCACTTTTTTAATAGCAAAGCTGGGATGAAATCGGGGACACATGCTTTTGATGTGTCAAGCTTTTTTTAGGATAGCATGTACCTGAGCAAGGGTGATTTTCAGATCATCTAGCGTGGCGGCTGTCCGCATAGTAAAGTCAGGGAGTGGGTGGTTGGAAGGGTCCAGTGTGGAGTTTGAGGCAAACCGACTGGCAAGCATGTTAGCCTTCTCTGTTGCCGAGTAAACATCTTCGTGATTGTTGCTTGGTGGGGGAATTGTTGATTGCCCATTATTTACTACACTGTTGTAGATTTTCCAGACGTCACAAGTTCCTTATTTTTGTGCTTCCATGCGTTTTTTAGTGGTTTCAGTAAATTATCTCTAAGCTGTCGCTATTTCTTTCTTAACGTTACTTCCAGCTTCTACATACTTCTGTCTGTTTGAACTGGACTTATGTCGGTTGAATCTACGGTATGCATGTTGCCTTTGAGCAATGGCAGTTGCGCAAGTTGAAGTAAACAATTGGGGAGAGTGGGGCTTGCTATGAAATTTCCGCATGGGAACATGTGCTTCAATTGCAGTTTTGAACCATTCAGTGGTCTCATTTGCGCACTGTTCAGCAGGAAGAGAAAAAAATATTTCCCCATGGGCATCTCTGATAAGATCTCTGATGGCTTCCCAGTCAGCCTTTTTATAATATCTCGTTGTTTTGAGCATTGGCTCTTTACTTTTGGGTCTAGAGTTTAGGGCAATTTCTACCATTATCACTGCATGATCAGCGTTCCCAAGTGGGCTGTCGGCATTCGTTATACAATCATGGGGAACTGTGGTCAGAAACAGATCTAGAAGTGATGCGTGTTGTTTTTGCTGGTTAGGGAAATGGGTTGGAAACGTAACCATTTGTGATAGGAAGTGCGATATATAGAGAAACTATGTGCTGTTCTGCCCGCTGTGTCAGTTTTTGTGGTGGACATTAAGGTCACCAAATACATGTACTTGTGCGCTAGTGTAGAGGGAGATTGCTGTGTCTATGCTGTCAGAGACTTTGTTTATTATGGTGCAGTCCTGGGTCGAGAGAGAGAGAGAGAGAGAGAGAGAGAGAGAGAGAGCGGTAGAGAAAATAAAAGTAGCTAATTTTATGTTGCATGTTTAGTCTAAAGCACATAAAGGCTTGATCGTTCGATTCTAGGTTTGTTTCTCTAGTCAAGGGAAGGATATTACGAATGTAGACTCCAAGTCCGTGCATATGTCTGTCAGAGTCCTTACGGCAGAGTGGGAGATATCCAGGCATGTTAAAGTAGTTAGAGTGGATGGAGGAGTGCAGGTTAGTCTCACTTAGTGCTTAGATATCCGGGGTATTTATTAGGAGAAATGCTTCAACATCAGCTAAATTAGTTCTAAGCCCACGGATGTTCAGGAATGCAAGCCTTCAGGAAGGAGGCAAGTTGGATTTGTTTGACCCTAAGCCTGGTTTAAGCTTATTTTTAGATTGTACTGTCATCATATTTTTTAAAGAGTTTCATTTAGGTAAGGGGGAGCTGAACAAGAGTATCAGACATGCAGCATAAGTAGACCATCAGCTGATATTTATTCAACTAGGATTGTGGCCTCAGGGAAGCCCATCGGGAATGAGTGCAGGGTCCCTTTCCATGGGGACATGGCTCTACAAACAACCCGATATTATACAACTGTTGATGGAGCAGCCGCCTTAAGCATTACCAAAGAGGTAAGGCCCCTGTATTACCAGTCTGTAACAGCAGCCAGGAACTGTTAATCCGGTAGCCTTAACCCATCAGAAGAAGGTCAACCCAATCTAATTGCACATGCATATGTGGTACTCAAGCACTCCTAAGTTCTCAGTTTAGAGGTGTGGGATGTGTCGGGAGTGGGGAAAACGGCGTTCATTGCCCTAGACAAGAATCACGGTCTATCACTGAGTGTTTCTGTCGAATCACTGTGATAGCGTCTCTGCGCCTGACTAATAGGCAAAGAAGGAGTATGGAAGCCGGGCGATAGACAGAGCCTATTTACTCCTTAAGCAGTTTAGGTTTGCAAACCGGTAATTTGTTTGAGTCACCAGCTCTGGGAAGGTTGTCATCCAAGACTGAAGATGCCTACTTCCCCTTTGGTTTAGTTTCAGAGTTTTCCTTCTCCTAGACGGATGATCTGGGATAATCAACAGGGTTCGTCAGCACATAGAGGGCTTGCTCAGTGCCTGGATTCTAATCCAGGTATTTCTGCGTGGTTAGTTAATGTTACTGGGTTAGTTTGTATAGGTTATATATCTGCTGAATAGTTACACTCCTTAAAGGGATTTAGGGTCATTGTTATTTCATTGTTACTGGATAAAGGGGGCAAGTAAAGCTCATGCAGTATGAGGAACTAAGTTTGTAAGGCTTGATAGAAAGGAGTTAATGTGGTTTAAGACATTTCCTTTATATTTTTTATTTTATTTATATTAGCTTAGGTATAGAATAACGTTACAGTATGAGTATGCATAAAGAATTGAACTAAGAATTGTGCCCAATCTCTGTATATTTTACAGGAGAGTTAAGATGTAAGTGCAATACAGTACGGGTAAAACAGGAGGTAAGTTTTGAGTCATGTGTAATTAGGTAAATAAATATATGGGCACGTTTCCAGTAGATGCGAATAAGTAGAAGTTGTAGGTATTAACTGTGTTTCTATTATTGAAGGAAGTAATTTCAGCTTTCAATTAAGAGTCATGAGTCATTTTGCATAACAAAGATTATTGGTTCAGTTTCGTATTAATCGTTGCAAAACTATCTTTAGCTGTTAAGTATCTAACTGGATAGGAATGAACTCTAATGCATGTCTTAGAGGTAGAAATGTAGAGATGTTTAGTGATGACTATTAAGGTTAAGGTAATGGGCTGGAAGTTAAAGATTTCACTACAAAGGCTTGTGCAATGTAGGAGTTTTAGTGGCAGCTTGGAGTGAGAGCAGATTGTTAGCTTTCAAGAGACGGGGGCTATTAACTTACAAATTACATTATATTTGCATTAGGATTTAGAGTTTTAAGTAAAGTATGGTTTTGGGGAGAAAACAAAACTTTTTTCATATTACATGTATATATACGATGAAATGTTTTTAAATTGCTAGATCTATTTTAACAATTGACGTACAACAAGTATATTTATAGTGCATTCATATTTCATTTGATATATAATGTCTTACACTTATTTGGAAATATTAAACCGACCGTGACTTTACATTTAATTAGCTGTAATATATTTTAGTTACAGTCAATTAATTAATAGAATAGGCGAATTAATATTTTCTATTTCATTGTATTGGATCTTTATACTAAGTATATATATATATATATATATATATATATATATATATATATATATATATATATATATATAGAGAGAGAGAGAGAGAGAGAGAGAGAGAGATAGATAGATAGATAGGAGCAAACAGTTGATAAAACATGTTAAAAACACTTTGAAATGAGTTAAAAACATATTTAATCTGAAAAGGAAACACTAGATAAGCGGATAGTCCTTAATCCGCGGAGTTTCGAAGAAATACTTTAAGGATAAAGGACTATCCACTTATCTAGTGTTTCCTTTTCAGATTAAATATGTTTTTAACTCATTTCAAAGTGTTTTTAACATGTTTTATCAACTGTTTGCTCCTATTATTAAGCTCTATTTCCTATTTGGTTTTATCGAGCTTTTACATCTGGCTAAGATAATTTTATAAATATTAATTCTTTAATATTTATAATGCACTTTAATTTTACCATCTTGGATCATTTTGGTAAATTTAATTGCAATTTGTATTATATATATATATATATATATATATATATATATATATATATATATACCTTGTATGTTTATTTTAGTATAATTCTCAAGTAAAATATTGTTTGCTTACAATTCTGCTAGCCATTTCATGTGGTAATGTCGGTGGCTAATTTATAGTTTCGTATTCCAATTTTAATTAGAATATAAGATTTGTAAACCGTATTTATTGATTTATAGTTTCGCATTTTTCTTTTAATTAGTATAAACGACATTTAAACCGAAATTATTGATTTTCAGTCTCGTATTTCCCTTTTAATTAGAATATACGATTTGTAAACCGAATTTATTGATTTATTATGATTCGTAAACGGAATTAAAACTAGAATTTTCTTATAATCGATATTTCAAGTATAAAATTACTTTTGACTTTTGGACTGAATAATCAATCCTTTTTATTAAAAATTAAATATGAAAAGTATTGGAAATACATATTCAGTATACAGTTAAAACATTAACGGTGTACTGCAATAATTTAAATGTCTTTCATGAAGTGATTTCCTCGCGGAACAATCTATAAGTAACCTATACAAATAACCTAGAATTGGTAAGTTTTTTAAACAATTTTTTATGGTCTTATAACTTTTAAGAATCCCGATTTTTCTTCCACGTGTATTCTCTTTCAAAAAATATTTCATATTTTATAAAATATGCGTCTCTGATGAGATTTATTGTAACCTGCGCCTTCCCATTATAGAAGCCCTATTAAATAGCATAAACAAACCGATCATCAAGCAGGCCTAATATGAGGGGGAGAGAGTAGGCTGAAGTACTTTTAAACGATTTTACTCGACTGTTCCTGTAAATTCACTAAACGCAATTTATAATTTATCGCTTGACTGAAGAAGACTCAGGGAAGTCGAATGAGTTCGCAGCTAGGCGAAAGTTTTACACTCGGAAAAAATTTTTTTTAGAATATCGGCCCGACAAATAGAACAAAGAGACAGACAAGAATTATCCCTGCTGTTCATCGAAATATGCATAAGAGAAAAAATGCTGGCCAAATATACTAATATATATATATATATATATATATATATATATATATATATACATACTAATATATATATATACTAATATATATATACTAATATATATATATATATATACATACTAATATATATATACTAATATATATATACTAATATATATATACTAATATATATATATATACTAATATATATATACTAATATATATATATATATATATACTAATATATATATATATACTAATATATATATACTAATATATATATACTAATATATATATACTAATATTTATATACTAATATATATATACTAATATATATATATATACTAATATATATATATACTAATATATATATACTAATATATATATACTTATATATATATACTTATATATATATATATACTTATATATATCTATATACTTATATATATCTATATACTTATATATATACTTATATATATATACTTATATATATACTTATATATATATACTTATATATATACTTATATATATACTTATATATATATATTTATATATATACTTATATATATACTTATATATATATATATAAGTATATATATATACTTATATATATATATACTTATATATATATACTTATATATATATATACTTATATATATATACTTATATATATATATATATACTTATATATATATACTTATATATATATACTTATATATATATACTTATATATATATATACTTATATATATATATATACTTTATATATATATATACTTTATATATATATATTATATATATATATTATATATATATATATAAGCAAACGTACCAGTCGTTGGCTGGGTTCAAAAACAACCTATACAAAATGGATTCTTATTTATGAAAGTATGATAGGTTATGAAAAGGAAGGGTTGTAAAGAGATAGCTTCGAATTTGAGGGTATCAAAACCAAAGCAAAATATGATGAAAGTAAAATTAAAATAGATAAACTCCGTAATTTATTATACCATACCTGTTCACAGTGAAACACTTATCACAATATTCTGTGGATCTATATAAAAAAATCTTGAACTTTGTGACATATTTCCATTCTAGTGAGGTCAGGCGCGAACGAACACCCCATAATTTTATTATACCATATTTTTTTAAACTGAAACATAATTATAAAAGTATACCTATGCAGATAGATAAAATGTATTTATTAAAGTCTGTACCTATTTCCATTCTATGGAGGCCAAGCGCTAACGCAGACCCCACAATATTATTATACCATCCCTATTTAAGTTAAAACATACTTATCAAAGTATTCTTATGTACATCTATATAAAAAAAACACTTGTAAACATTTTTTTTTAATTTTTAAATTTTTATTTCCATACTTTGTGGACCAGGCGCGAACGCAGACCCCACAATTTTAATGAACCACCGTTCTGCCAGATCAAACATACCCGTTCCTTTGTCTCGATACATCTTCCATCATTAGTCAGTTTTTTTAAAAATAGTCAACCATATAGGAGCCTACTCATGACCAGACACACACACACAGACTCATTCGGCTTTATATTATAGAAGATATATATATATATATATATATATATATATATATATATATATATATATATATATATATATGAAGATGCATGTGTGCACGTTTCTTCTATTTATTTATATCTTTTTTTTATTTTCATATCTAGGTAAAATCTCTCGAGAAATTTCTGAGATTATGATAGACCCATGCTTCCCTTTATGCGCATACCTAAATCTAACAACAGATTCTTCATTTGAATGAGTAATACAACATTGGAAAAGTAGCTGTTGCCCTAGATTCATTTCGAATACTTATTTATTAAATACTGTTAAGCCGATGTGGAAGCCACGTCGCTTGACAAAGCAGATTTAGATTTCATAAGAGAAAAGAAGCTCAACAATATATTTTATCGCCCACATTCTACTGAAATACTAAGAGGATATTTTTTTCTTGCAAGAATAGACGGGTTTGTAATGTTTGGATTAATAAGACTACTGTTCTCATCTCACAATGTTCCAGCTGAGGTAAACCATCCGCCCAGCTTATTCATCTCGTCTTGTCGAACTTTGAAATCTTTACGGGTTTTCTCAAGAAGCCATTTATTGATAAACAATTTGCTCTCTTTCATGGGCAAATTATGTAGTTCGACATGGTACTGGGAAAGTATAGGCACCTGCTTAAAGTGATGTAGAGAGAAAGACGAAAAGAAATATAAAAAAGAAGAGAAAATATGGTTATCGCAAAAACAAAATTGATAGTTTATTCATCAAAGTAGACTAAAGAGGAGTGATTAAGGTGTCGCAGTTGACGAAAAAAAGGGTCCTAAATATGTTTAGCAAAGGGTTTTACGACGATGCAGTTCGATTTACAGACTAGTGCTTTCCAACGTTTTACGGCAATCAAGTTGGCGACATGGAGGCAAGTCGCAATTTGGAGGCAGTTGATGGCGGTAAGAGGTCATCCGAGAGAGATGGACGAGATTAAACTAGAGAGTATATCGGGTTGCGAGAAAAATCGCTGGAGATTGACGTGATCATACAAATATTAACGGGCAACTTTGGAGTTATATTTTAACGTTACGAGACGATGTCATACCGACACACAAAGCTTACTGGTTTACGTGAAGTACTCGTCGTGTTGTTTTATTGTGGCGAGATCATTAATGCAATCTAGTAACAATGCAAAAAAAGCCCCAAAGATGGATGTGTTGAAAGGTGCGGAAAAAATGTCCAAAATGAGAAAAATAATTGGAATAATTGAAACAAATGATCAGATGTATTTTCTAAATTCTCAAACTTACCTTAAATATCTCAAAGTTTTATAATAATCAACTCATAAGTGTATATATATATATATATATATATATATATATATATATATATATATATATATTGTGTACAGAAAGTTGTTAGTTGAGACAGATCATTGGTACTGTAAGTTTCAAGCCCGATAATAAGGCCCGTTTAAGATATCCTTATCAAGCTCTCTTCACCCAATATTCGTCTATCTAGGATAGACGAATATTGGCTGAAGAGAGCTTGATAAGGATATCTTAAACGGACTTTATTATCGGGCTTGAAACCGACGGTACCAATGATCTGTCTCAACTAACAACTTTCTGTACACAAAATATAAATACGCTCTTAAAATTTGGATTTTCCTTTTAATTGAGCATTCTGCTGGAATTCTTTTTAAAAACAAAACAAAAACTAATTATATATATATATATATATATGTACACACACACATATATATACACACACACACATATATATATAGTGAAAAACTTTGTTGAAATTCAAAGACTTACAATTTTTGTTTTTTACTTTTGTTTATTTTATCCTGGATTTCTTCATTACAGCCGTTTCGTTAATGGGATGGAAATTTTATGATTTAATGTGTCCATAAAAATTTCCAGTCCTCATCAACTAGTCAGATGTTTCCATTTGATGTTTCCAACAAAAGGTTGATTTTGTACATGATAAACCTGATGCTTGAGGAAAAAGAAATTCCATCCCCACGTTGCTATATATATATATATATATATATATATATATATATATGTGTGTGTGTGTGTGTGTGTGTGTGTGTGTGTGTATGTGTGTGTGTGTGTGTGTGCGTGCGCGCGTGTGGGTTTTAACTATTATTCGGTTGGTAGTTAAGTCTCAGCATGTTTCTAAATTTTCAATAAGAATTGATTATTTTTTTGTTTAAAATTTTCAAACTACTATTCGTATCTTGATGTTATTCGCACAACCTTTTGGCAGATGTAACTTTTGACTTTCTTTCTTTTTTGCGTATTTTGTCAAATTACTTAGGAGTTCTATCTTTTCATGGATGCAGAATGAGGCAATGTTTCTCTGTTGATTAAATAAAGTGTTATGGTCGAAATTCGTGCGAATTTTCATGTTCGATAGAAATATTTCAAGTTCATTTCCTGAAACCGTTTTTGTGAATAACACTCTATATTAGAACAACAATAACTGAAATAACTGAAAGTTTCGTAAATTTTATTTAAGTTTGCAATCAATTTTGTTAGTTGATATGATTCTATTTTATTTGATTAGGATGTAGATGGGATGTACATTTAAAAAATATCTGATCAATTTGACACTTTCTCTTCCCTTTTTGGTTAACTTTGTAATTTCTACCAAAACTACTAAATATGTTCTGAACATAAGTAAAAACGCTTATAAACAACGAATAAAAATGCATTGTTAATTAATTCTTATTTTTATCAAAACTTTGGAATTTAAAGTAAAATAAAATTCGAAGCGAGCATAAATGGCAACCGATTATCTGTATTTTACGTCTATTTTTCCTTATATGGTTGGAATATGCATGTATTCGTGTGACATTATAGTCTGTTAACGTGTTTGGTCCTCATCCGGAACTTTGACAATGCACACACAATCATGGTAAAAACAGATGACCTTATTAAACCGTTTCATCGATTTTTTTCTTGTTTCGCACGAATTGGAAACACGAAACTATATTTCTTAAATTATGAATTAATACCTTCCTTGGCAAAAAACAATCCGTTGTATTTGTAAGTTTGATTGCCTTTATTATACGGCATATTCATCGTATTTTACATCATTGTCGCATCAAGTAATTTTGGTAAAACTTAATGCTTCAAGTAATTTATGTCTTCAAAGATTTATTATGTTTGGTTTGCTTGTATTGTTTTACGGCATATCAACCCTTTTCGGGTTGTTTAATGCCGAGTACAGAATTTTTTAAAGAAAGATTTCATACAATTATTTCTTTATATATTAAAATATTTATATGGGGTATTTGATTGATTGTTTATTTTTACAGCATATTCCCTTCATTCAGTCATTTTTGGAAAGTTTTCATGCTTCAAGTCCTTTATATCTTAAAATATATATTCATGGATTTTCCTTTTTTTGTTTCACTGTATATATCAAGAATTTTCAAGTTATTTAATGGCTAATCTAATAATTTTGAAAAATAATTTTTACTCTCAAATGTCTTTGTATTTTTATAAATTTATTCGCCGTGTTTATTTTATGGTTTTGGAGAGGATCATTGTTTATGTTTTTAACTTTGCAGAGCATAATTGAAATTTTAAAAAAGGAAAAGAAAAAAAAACAATAACATCAGTGTTTAACGCATTTTTCGTCTGAGAATTTTATGCTTAAGCCGGTATTTCCACTCCGAGAATAATTTTAACTAAGAAGCAATTTCACCTTTCTTTCCAGCCCCCAAACTCTGTTTCATTATTTGTTATTTATTAAGGTCATACCAAGACCAGTTTATATTTGATAAGCATTCGTTATTTAGACCGCCTAGTTTTATTTGTCGGTCTCTTCTTTGGTACCGGCATTGAAGAGCGTATATATTTCGCTTTTCGCCGAATAATTTTGAAGACCGCCGATCAACACAAAAGTTTAACTACTTTATATATTTTTTTAGAAATGTATTGCTTGTTTCACTTTTCGCACGTCTTCCTATCATTCGGGCTGTAAGAAAACAATAAAAAGAATATGCTGTTGGCACAGCCCTAATTATCATCTTAGAAGTAATTTGTCCTTGGATCATTATTTTTTCACCAAAATATGAATAAAGTTATACTGAGAAAAGTACAAAAAATTGCATGGATTAAATAATCTGTAAAAATGGTATTCTCCTATGAAATAAATGGGAAAAAAGTATTAAGATATATCAATATACTGTATATCTATTGAGGCTTAACAAGTTCCACTTGTATGAAGTCAGGTTTACCAGGTATATTCTAGTATGTAGGTGTGTAAAAGTTTTGACATTTAAATTTCAACAAGTTGGTAAAGTTAATGCTACATATATTTAAATTTAGTTGGTAAATTTAATGATACACACACTCTTGGTCAAAATCACAAGACCACTTAAGAAAGTAAGCGTTTACGCATATTATCGAATTTTTAATCAAACAAATGGTTGAAACCATTGCCAAAAGGAAAAATATGATAGAAAAAAATGAAATCGGCTTCATTCGAAACCTTAACCCTCATATATTGAAAAAAAAAACAAACAAACATTTTCACCTGGTCAAAATTATAAAACCACTGATAATTTATCTAACAAAAGGCAATTATAAATTACTAAAAAGGGTCTCAGTATTTAGTAAAGCTTCGATTATTACGAATTACTTAAAAATTCTCTTCGGCATGCTTGCGACTAAGTTTTTTATCAATTGCGAAGGAATTTTATCCCATGTACTGAAAACTAAATCAGAAAGTTCCTTTATCGAATCATACTGGGTTCCATCCTTGAACACTTCTTTTGCCATCCATCCCCAAAGATTTTCAATGGGATTGAGGTCCGGAGAACATGCTGGATGATCTAACAATTCTATATTATTTGAAGAAAAGTATTCTCGTGCTTGTCGAGAAGTGTGTATCGCAGCGTTGTCTTGCTGGAAAAATCCAATTTCTTCCACACAGACGTGGACCTTCAGTCCTGATAGAAGCATTTTCAAGCATTAAAATTACTTCAATGATGTTTGCCGACCTTTCACTACTTACAACTTTAGGGTCCCAGCTTTAAAAAAAAATAACCTACAAGATTCTGAAATTATAGGTAGATTATATCCAGCTTTGCCTCGCTACGGTATTAGAGATAGAACTCATGTTAATAGAAATAATAGAAAATCAGTTATTTCATGCAAGGATTTTTTTAATAAAATTAAAGATATTATTATTAATCAAATTTATCAGTCGTTCAATTATATAAGAAAATTGCTTAATCAAACAAAAAAGAAAGTTTTGAAGGAAATAGCATCTAAAATATTATTACAACCGGATATGATATATAAGAAGGACTATTTCATTCAATGGTATGAATATATTCTGGATATAATCGACACTAAATTATATAAGCCACCAGTGAACGATATAAAAAAGAAACCTAAAAATGTTCGTGTAGTTTTGTATGAAAATAAAGGTTTTGATGATGTAAATTTACCTAAAATATTTAATAAACGAAAAACTATACAATTACTACGAAATGAGTTACAAACAAAAGATCAAAAACCAATAGTTACATATAAACTAGGGCCAACAATACGCAATAATATTAATTATAAGAAAACGGTAGAACATATAAATATAAATGATAATATTATAAATATTCCAGAATGTGAATGTAATTCCTCTCCTTTCCTTTCTGTAATAATGAGATAAAACATGTAATTACAGGAGATTTAAATATAGTAAATAATCCTAAATTAAGAAAACTACTTAGTAAGGGTCCAAATTATAGAGAACCTAAATGCCTAAATTACACTAAATGCGTTAAAGAAGTAACTAAAGCACTAGAAGGTTTTATTATGTCTATGGTAAAGAAATGTAAATTAGCACAGTCTACGTTTGATGCATGGAAAAATAGTATACTTGAATGCGTAAATGAAAAGGTTAAACATATAAAAAAATTTAAACACCCTAGAAAAACCAATCCTCTTTTAAAAAATTCAGAAATACGGGAGGAACTTAAAATACTTCAAGAAAAGTTTGTAATAGTTCCGATTGATAAAGCGGCAAACAATATAGCTTCTATATGTAAAAAATATTATATACAACGTTTATTGATAGAAGTAGGACTTATAGGTAACGTTTCGGATACTTATAAAGTATGTAATAGTAATTTAGATAGCATTATTTTGAATAATAGTATTATTAGTGAAAAAGTAGGATTAAAGTTATAAGACAAACACAAAAATCTTCCATGTATGTATTCGATACCTAAAATGCATAAAAATCCAGTTAGTGCTAGATTTATTGTAGGTTCAAAGACGTGCATCACTAAACCTTTAAGTAAAGCTATATCTAAAATATTTAAATTAATTATAAATCAAATAAATAATTTTCACCTGAAATGTAATTTCTATAGTAATATAAATCTATTTTGGGTAGTAAATAATTCCCAACCAGTGAAAGAAAAATTAGATAAAATAAATTCCAGAATAAAAGCAAAATCTATAGCTACTTATGATTTTAGTACGCTATATACTAAAATTCCGCACGAAAAACTTATAAAAGAATTAAATGATACTGTAGATTTAGCTTTTGAAGGGGAAAAAGGTAAATATATAGAGTTTTCAAACTCTAAAGCTTTCTGGTGTAAAAATAAAAATATCAAAATGAGTGTTTCTAAAGGTATTTTAAAGAATACTTGTAAGTCATCTTATTAAAGAATTCTATTTTCAAATAGGAAATAAAATATTACTCCAAACGATAGGTATCCCAATGGGATTGGATCCTGCACCATTTTGGGCAAATTTGTATTTACATAGACTCGAGTATATATATATATATATATATATATATATATATATATATATAATGTCATCACTATTAAAAACAGATATATCTAAAACATATAACTTTCATGGGGGTAGGAGATTTATAGATGACCTTATATGTATAAACGATAATGATTAATTCGAAAAAAATAAACGTCTTATATATCCAAACGAATTAAAATGGAATTGTGAACATAGAGGACAACAGGCTACATTTCTGGATTTAGATATAAAAATTGAGGATGGGATTTTTCTTTATAAAATATGTTTTATGGAACCATTATGTCAGAGTTTTTGAGAATAGCTCGCGTTACTTTAAAATTAACAGATTTTATACCACCAGTTTCTAACTTAGTAATAAGGATGATAAAACAAGGTTGGGATAAAAATAAAACATTTAAACAGTTAAATAAATCATTTGTTCGTTATCCTGATGCTTTTGAATCGTTTTTAAGATAAACCAGACTATATTAATTAAGGAAATGCAAAACTATAGCAGCAATGTATAAAATGGATTTATAATTACATACAATAAATTTATATATATAAAAAAATGTATATATGTAAAAATATTTTTAACCTTTATATACCTAATTTTAAATAAATATAAATGTAAATATACTAAATACTAATCATAGTGGTGGTGATAAGTAGTTAAATGGATTAATCCTAATCTTATAAATACAAGACTGATAAATTAAAAAATGTATCCATTTTAAATGTGGAAATTGATGAATCGCACAGGTAAGAAATTCATTTTTATACTATAAAAAGATTAGTAATTGCAATTAAGAATAGGAAATTGGATCAAATGTTTGTAAGATGTCTTCTTCATAAGATTAAGGGTATTTGTGTTTGATCAACACTGCTGGGGAGCCATGATGTAGTATACTGTTTTGTTTTTAAATCCCCGAAACAGTGTTTAATGGTAAACAACTGAGGATCCCTTGAAAAATAAATTATTGGTATTATAGTAAATTCGAGAGCGAGTTGATGCAGTGATTGTAGGTGATTAAATGACTTACTGACTAGATGGTTTTCTAACGAATGATAAAAATATTTTTTGTATAGTTTTAAAGGTTAAAAACTTCAAAGACTATATATACATATATATATATATATATATATATATATATATATATAAATTTAAACGTGTTGGTAAAGTAAATAATATATATATGTATATATATACATATATATGAATTTAAACGTATAGATAAACTTAATTATATCTCTCTCTATATATATAAGTATAAATTTAAACAGGTAGGTAAAGTTAATGATAATAATATATAAATTTAAGCATTTTGGTAAAGTTAATGATATATATACAAAAATTTTAACGTGTTGGTAAAGTTAATGATATATATATATATATATATATATATATATAGAGAGAGAGAGAGAGAGAGAGAGAGAGAGAGAAATTTAAACGCGTTGGTAAAGTTAATGATCTATATATATAAATATACATTCAAACGTTGGTAAAGTTAATGATACCTATATAAATTAAAACGTGTTGGTTTAGTTAATGGTACATAAATAAATTTAAACATGTAGGTAACGTTAATGATACATATTGAAATTTAAACCTGTTGGTATAGGTCATGATAGATATATAACTTTAAAGATGTTTGTATTGTTAATGATATATAAATATAAATATAAACGTTTTAGCAAAGTTAATGATATATAAATATAAATTTAAACGTCTTGGTAAAGTTAGTGATACACATAAAAATTAAAAAGTTTTGGTAAAGTTAATGATTCATATTAAAATTTAAACAGGTTGATACAGTTTGAATAAGGTATATAAATTTAAACATAGTATAGTTAATGATATACCTATATGAATTTAAACGCGTTTGGGTAGTTAATGATACATATATAACGTAAAACATGTTGGTATAGTATATATATAAATTTAAACATGTTGTTTTAGTTAATGATATATATATATATAAATTTAAACGTGTTGGTAAAGTAAATGATATATATATATATATATATATATATAAATTGAAACGTGTTTGTAAAGTTAATGATATATATATATAAATATACATTTCAACGTATTGGTAAAGTTAATGATATATATAGAAATTTAAACGTGTTTATGAAGTTAATGATATCTACATATATAAATATACATTTAAACGTTGGTAAAGTTAATGATACCTATATAAATTTAAACGTGTTGGTTTAGTTAATGGTACATATATAAATTTAAACATGTTGGTTAAGTTAATGATACATATTGAAATTTAAACATGTTGGTTAAGTTAATGATACATATTGAAATTTAAACATGTTAGCATAGGTCATGATAGATTTATAACTTTAAACATGTTGGTATAGATTATGATATATATACATCAATATAAACTTTTTGGCAAAGTTAATGATATATAAATATAAACGTAAACGTCTTGGTAGAATTTAGTGATACGCATAAAAATTAAAACGCGTCTGGGTAGTTAATGATACATATATAACTTAAACATGTTGGTATAGTTAATGATATATACATAAATAAAAACATATTGGTATAGTAAATGATATATATATAAATATATATATATATATATATGTAAATTTAAACATGTTCGTATAGTTAATGATATATATATATAAATTTAAACATGTTGGTATAGTTTATGATATATATATATATATATATATATATATATATATATATATAAATTTCAACATGTTGGTACAGTTAATGATATATATACATATATATATATATATATATATATATATATATATATATATATATATATATAAATATAAACGTTTTGGTAAAGTTAATGGGATATAAATATAAACGTGTTGGTAAAGTTAATGGGATATAAATATAAATTTAAACGAGTTGGTAAAGTTAGTGATACATATAAAAATTAAAACGTTTTGGTAAAGTTAATGATACATATACATAAATTAAAACGTGTTGGTAAAGTTAATGATATAAATATAAATTTTAACGTGCTGGTATAGTTAATGATATATATATATATATATTAATTTAAACATGTTGTTAAAGTTAATCATACATATATAACTTTTAACGTGTTGTTAAAGTTAATGCTACATATATAATTTTTAACGTGTTAGTAAAGCTAATGATATAAATATCCATAAAGTTAATGATATATATATATATAAATTTATACGTGCAAAATTTCTGACCAAAAACCAAAAACCAATCACATCGATTTTACCAAATCTCAGTACTCTGTATATCAAATTTCGAGTTTGCAGACTAAAAATTGGCAGAGTTATTGCGTAGGGAAATGTACACACACACTCAGACACTTTCACTTTTAGAGATATTCTAACATTTCAGCCCGGCGTTTCGCGGGTGTTTGGATATGTATGTTGAGCAAAAAATAAAAAATGGTAGTAGGAAGGCAGGGTCGAATCCGTACCGCAAAGGAGGAAAAGAACGGGGTAAAACCTGACGTTTAGGCTGTCAGGACCACCGCCAAACCGGAAGCGACATTTTTAAAAGTAAGGCTAGACAATCTAAAGGAGAGGATAACTTTAAAAAATATCGACGAAAAAAGTGCCCCCCCTGTAGAAACATACCTAGTTTAAGGGGAAGATATTAATGTTTTTAGCCAATTTTTCAATATTTGTCGTACGAAATGTCGAACTTTAAAATACTAATGATCTTGGTAAAATCCGTCGCCTCTATTAAACGTTTAAGGCAGACATGCAAACAGACATGCATACATACATACATTTATATATTGCTAACTAAAAAATTTCGACCCAAACTGCTGAAAAAGCTTGCTCTATCTCTGAATACCCTTTATGTAAAATTTCAAATATTTAGACCAGAAATTGTCTGAGTAATTTGGAAGAGACCGCAGAGATCAATGTCCAAGAAACCTAAATCTAAAATTTCAATTGCTTAGACCCAAAATTGGTGGAGGAGTTTGGTAGAGTTCTCAAAGGACAAATCGTTGAACTTGGACCCCTTAATCGCCAAATTTCTGGTCAAAAACCGATCACTTAGATTTTCCCAAAGCTCAGTACCCTGTATATAAAATATCGAGTCTGTAGACTAAAAATTGACAGAGTTATTGCGTAGGGAAATGTACACAGACACACAGACACGTTCACTTTTACACGGACACAGATGCACATACACGTGCACTTTATATATATATATATATAAATAATTTAAACGTGTTGGTAAAGTTAATGATATATATATAAATGTGAACGTGTTGATAAAGTTAATATATATATATATATATATATATATATATATATATATATATATATATATAAGTATAAATTTAGACGTTGGTAAAGTTAATGATACATATATAAATTTAAACGTGTTGGTTTAGTTAATGATATATATATATATATATATATATATATTTAAAAATGTAGATAAAGTTAATGTACATATTGAAATTCAAATAGTATAGTTTGAATAAGGTATATAAATTCAAACATGGTATAGTAAATGATATATAAATTTTAACATGTTGGTCAAGTTAATGATATATATATATATATACTAGCAATCGGTGCCCGGCGTTGCCCAGGTGTTTTGAAGTGTACGCTGAGGAAAAAAACGGTCAATTTTTTTAAACTTTGACCCCTATTATGACCTTAACATTTATTGTTTAGGGATCAAGTAAAGTTAATAAGTTAGATCCATGTCCAAGGAATCTATATATAAAATATCACGTGCTCAGACCTTAATTTGTAGGAGGAGTTTGGTAGAGTTCTCAAAGGTCTAATTGTTGAATATTGACCACTTAATCGCCAAATTTCTGTCGAAAACCTATCACATCGATTTTCCCAAATCTCAGTACCCTGTATATCAAATTTCGAATTGTAGGCTTAAAATTGACAGAGTTTTAGCGTAGGGAAATGCACACAGACGCACAGACACACACAGACACTATCACTTATACATATATATAAACATAAACATCATATATATAAGGATAATAGTACGCCATGTATATAACAAAAGACCATTATTTACTGAAGTGAAAGGAAAACCCGGGGGAACTTTACCCAAAAATAAATCTATATTTTTTTGTGTGTATTGATAGTCTGGTATTTATACAGTTTAGTGACAACATTAAAAAATGGAAATATTAAAAAAAAAAATGTTATTGTACGTAACTGTTATAGACTGAAGGTCTCCGAAAAAAAATTTCACTTCATTTGATCAAGTAGTTTTTTTTTACAGCGAAAAACAATGATTTATCACGGCTACGTCAACGTGGCCATTTTGGAAATGTTATTGCAGGCCCAGGAATTCCCCAAGGGCAGGTAACTGCCGTACATAGCAGAATACCTCCATTTTAGGCCAATCTAGCCCTTTTTCCCCCCACCAGAATGAGATTTTTTTTTTTTTTTTGCGAAGACAGATGCCATTTTTGGGGTGTTTTTTTTTTTTTTAATTTGTAACAGAAGTAAATAAACGAAATTTCGAAGTTCATGCGTGTCCAACTGAGCTTGTTTCGAAAATAATCTCGTATAAAAATTCTTCAATTCTTTGCATTCTTCAATTTCTTTGCATATTCAATAGTATTCTTATTAAAAAAAAAACGCAAAAAAATTGCAGATTTAAAAAAAAAAAGAAAAAAAACGTAAAAAAATTGCAGATGTGTTGTGCGCATCTCAATATGGCGAGAAAAAAAAAGGCTAGATTGTGAAATTTGGCCTAAAATGGAGGTATTCTGCTAGGTGCATTTCCAAAATGGCCACGTTGACGTCGTCGTGATAAATAATTGTTTTTCGCTGTAAGAACAAAGCTACTTGATCAAATGAAGTGAAATTTTTTTTCGGAGAATTTCAGTCTATAACAGTTACGTACAATAAAATTTTTTTTCAATATTTCCATTTTTTAATGTCGTCACTAAACTGTATATGTATCGATAGTCTTATCAACACCCCTTTTTTCTATTTATTTAAAAAGAATATACAACTTTATACAAATTCCCTATTAGTTTTTTTTCGGTTCTGTTATGCGATGATCATCTTTATTTAACTATATTACGTGTAATTATATTCATACAGATATTCTATATGATTTATATTTGCGTAATATTTGCGTAGAAATGAAGAAAATCAAATTTACTGTGTATTTATCGTGTTGCCATAACAACGTGACGTAGCCAAGGACGGTAGTGGACGTGAGTGTGTGTGCGTGTGTGCGCGTGTTTTCGTGCTGTATTGTTTGTAGTAGTAGTAGCAGTACTAATAATCTGTCCAGCGGCGGACGTTGAGTCGGAGGTTGGATTGTGATGTCTGTAAGTTTCGTACTTTTGAAATTTGTAAATAGCAAGTTAGAAAAAAATTAAACCCTTCCAAGATGGACAATAAATAAGACCAAAATATTTTATGGAAAAGTTAAGAGCGTAAGAACTATACTTTTTTAGGAGATGTGATTATTGGATTAACCAATAAGAAACCGTCTGTGGCACACACATCTCTGTTTTATATATATATATATATATATATATATATATATATATATTAGTGTTGTGCCGATGAATCGGAATCGGAATCGGGAATCGGTTAAATCGGTAATTTTCGGGGAATCGGTATCGGCATCGGAATCGGAAAAATTTGTGTATAATTTCCGATTCCAAAATCGATTCTTTGAATATTTTTCAAAAGTTAATTTTCAATTGCTTGTACCGATTATAAATATTTATTTCTTTTAAACTATTAGTAAAACTAAACTCTATAGATCTACGTACTCGTTATAGAATGAAGTTCTCATAACAAAATCACGTAATTTCATTAAATAGTTTTTGTTTTACGCTCCCTTGACTAATTATCGCAGTTTTTTTAGGAAGATTCCGAATTTCCCAAATCGTTTTACGGCATAAAATAAAAACTATTTGATGAAATTACGTGATTGTTTTATGAGAACTTCATTCCATAACGAGTACGTAGAATATATATATTTTTTTATTTTTCGTTTTTTAACATAGTGTAAACTGCACAAGCACCCTTTTTTAATACGTGAAGACAGTTTAGCGCTTCATCCTAGATCTAAAAATAATTTGGTTTTTAGTGGGTTTACAAATATCGTCCAAAAGTAGAATTTCAATGAGGGGGGACTTTTAAATGTAAATATAATTTCTTTTTCAATCTGAAAAATTTCTAAATGTTTTCTCTTTATCTATTTTATCCAGACTTTGATAAATTCATTGTGAGATATTCATGTATATTTTTAACTTTTCCGAAACCCGAGAAAAATGCGACGGTGTCAGACAATGTGGCTCCAGGAAAATTAAATAAAACTCTATTCGTTTGAAATCTTTTCATATTAAACTCCTTGAGAAATTTGGCAAGTGGGTGTGAAAAAGTATTGTTGTCGAAACCAACGGCATCGAAGGTGTTAATTACCCCATAATACTTTGAACTTTTGAGTGAGATTGGCGGGCTTCAGCGAGGCCTCCGTGATATATATATATATATATATATATATATATATATATATATATATATATATATATATATATATCTCACGGAGGCCTCGGCTTCAGACGGCATTGGCGCCGTCGTAGCAATCCTTAAGTATAAACATAAACAATACCGGCAGAATCAAAGCGTATTTCAAATTAAATCAAAGGCCAAGCCTTTTCACAATTTTGCCCATTCCTTGTTGGTCCCCCCCATTTATCGGAGAGGGACTATAGTTTTCAGTGGCGTTCGTCCGTTCGTTCGTCCGTTCGTCCGGATGATTCCCGGATAACCGTCCATTACTTTTTTCTGAAATTTTGCCACAAGTTGTACTCCAATACGTAGATGTGCACACCATCGAGTTTTTTTTAAAGAAAACTCTCGTTGCTCCCCCAGGGGCTGAAAAGGGGTCAAAAATGCCCAAAATGGCAAAAATGACACTTTTGGCCCCATAACTTTTTCCCCGCCCATTAGATTTTACTGAAACTTGTCCAAAATGTGAAGGCAATTGTTGCAAATGTAAATTCAGTATCGCTGACCCTGGCAAAACTCTGGTTTGCGCCCCCCAGGAACTTTTAGGGCTAAAAACCACCCCTTTTTTAGGCTCTTTTTTTCATATTTGTCTAAAATGTGATTATGCATCTCTATTTAGTGTTTTTTTATGGTGCTGAACTCAAATTTACATGTCTTAAGGCCTGAAACATAGCCGTTTGTCCATTTTTACAAGTAATCAGCTCCCCCATGGGGGCAAAAGAGGTAAAAAATACCTCAAAATGACTCTAAATAGACAAAATTGACATATTTTTCAGAATAACTTTTCATCCATTCATTAGATTTTTCTGAAACTTGGCAAAACCATGGGCATACCTGATATACACCTGATGAAAGTATCACTGACCCTGGGAAAAATCAGAGTCACAAGCCCTGGAGGTTTTAGGGCTAATATTGGGTGTGGAGCAAAAGTTGAACTTAGTCATTTTTCTGAAAACTTTTGAAAATTTTTTTTTCACTCAGAATTGTTTTTTTATCAGTTATGTATCACTTTTTTATCACTTTATTCGATCCCCCCTCCTCACATAGAGGGGGACCATGCATGCACGGCTTGTTATATTTGTCAATACCGATTGCCGAGTGAGGGAGCAGCAAACATACCGACAAACCCAACACTTTTATATTCTACTTTTCATTTAATTAGCAATAATGTTTGATATTATTTTTCTGGGCAAAATATTTCTTTAATTTTAGACAATTCTTTCGCTACTTTGAAAATAAACTGCATTCTTCTAAAGGTTACCTAGCGAATTTTCGCAAAGTTTCAATTTTTGTTTTGTTTATTTTACGCATATAAAATAAGTTTAGATCTTCTTTAGTTTTACTAATAGTTTAAAAGAAAGAAATATTTATAATCGGTACAAACAATTGAAAATGAACTTTTTAAAAATATTAAAAGAATCGATTTGGGAATCGGAAATTAGGCACAAATTTTTCTGATTCCAATACCGATTCCGATACCCCCAAAATTACCGATTTATCCGATTCCCGATTCCGATTAATCGACACAACACTAATATAAAACGATTAGGAATTTAAAATAGACGGTCAGTTTCACAAATAAATATAACGTAACATGAGCTGTAGTGTGTTACCAATTTTAAATTATGTGCGCTTATTGGGGATAGGGTGTCTACTTTTTAAGCGATTACACATGGTTTTACAACGTTGCAAACCGAACTTAATTTAGTGGGAAACACTTTAGTTAATATCCATAAAGAATTAGGATGGCCAGAAATGATGATCATTTTACGTTAAATTTATATTCGAAACTGATCTTACACTCTAAATTCTAAATGATCGCTTTTCTTTCCGCCAATTAAAAAAATGTTCTAACACGTAATCTATAAAAGTAATATTTCATTTTGGAATAGGGATTTAGCTGCGAGAGAAAGCACAGAAAGCTCACGCAATCTCACGTTAAAAATGGTTTTCATAATAGTAATATTATTATTTAGAAATTCGTTCGTAACAATGAGATGTGGCTTTGCTAAGTGGCGTTGTTAAATATATTGTTCTTACATCGTTTTCTTATTTTGCCTACCAATCTTCGAATATTTTCCACTATTAATGTAAGTAGCATGTTATACAGTAAATACGAACTGGTACAATATAGCTTTGTTTTAAAATCAAAATAAATGTTTTGTTGTGTTACAATTTTTAATCAATTACAAGGCAAACATTTGAGATAAAATATACGCGGACATTAACCAGGGGTTTATGTAATAATTTGAAAATTTACGAAAAAACAAACAAAAAAAATCTCTAATTAAATATGTATAAATTTTACAAGAATCGGAATCGGAATCGGGAATCGGATCGGAATCGGAAATTTTGAACGGAATCGGAATCGGAATCGGAATCGGGAAAAATTTTGGCATCGTCCCATCACTAATATATATATATATATATTTAAACGTGTTGGTATAATTTGAAGTAGGTAAACAAATGAACAATTACTAAGAGAAACGATGATAAAAAACTAAAAGTAGAACTGTTTTCAGCATCTGGGTTTTTCTGCAAGAAAAGGTGGGATTTGCTATTAGTCGAGTTTGTATTTGTAGGGGGTACAAGTGAAATCATATTTCCGGAACACAGTGAAGGCAATTCAATAGATGCGTAACTAAAAAGAAACTCATGTTTTTACTTGGGATTAACCACTTATCGAAGCTCGATAGTCAATATAAGGCTTAATAAATGTAGGGTGAAAGTTTAGTAATCATGATAATGCAAAAATGGGCAGAATTTTATTATTTATGGGGACGGCTCAACAAGAATTTGTTTACATTGGATTTGAATGGTACTCTATATTTTATTAAACGGGGACCGAGGCCCGCCGAGCAGTGTTCCACAGGCGGGCATTTCGGGGGGGGGGAAAGCTTTGTCCACGGAATCTGCATAAAAATTTAGGCACATATAGAGAATGGAGAGAAATCCTATATAGTAGTTGTAGCTAGTCGAGTGTTTTTGTGAGATTTTGGCAAGGGTGAACATACATTTAAGTTCAGTGGATACTGGCCATGAACATAAAGATAAAGCAGAAACAGACACGCAACGTCTCTTCTCCGGGAAAGAGGTTGTAGGGAAAGGAACAGAGTATCACGTACTAGGTTTCGAATCCGGTTTTTAACTCTATCAACTATGGAACCTACTTGTTTACAGTTTTTCTAAGAAAATGATCAATGATTGATGCAGCACTGTTGCTATAACAACAATACCTCATGAATGAGTGAATAGTGACTTTTAAGACATATAATATGCTGATATCTCTGACAAATGCTAAAGCTCGCTAGATGCATTTGACTTACACCGAAGAAACCTTATTATACAAACATATATATATATATATATATATATATATATATATATATCTTTCATATATATATATATATAGCCAGTAGAGATTAGTTTCCTAGAAGTACATCCAATGAAACAACATGTGTCTACCAAAATAGTGCTCAATGAGTGAACAGAGCAGGTATATTAATTTTATTTATACAAACATTAATGGCTACATATGTGCATACATGTTTCTGTAATCACCCACGTTGGGGGATTACGTCTTCAGGCCAAGAATTACCTTCAAAAGTGACATTTCCACCAAATACATTTTTCTATTTCGTTTATCAAGTTAAAATACAACCTGGGTGGGAGTCAAAAAAAACAAAAACGGTAAAAGGATGAGTGAGGTCTTTGAAGATAATAAACATCTTTTTTCTGAATTTAATGTAAAATGATCACCCACTTTACAATCAGTCAGTCTCAAAGCCATTCAAGTCATTCTCCAGATCATTCGATTTTGAAGGATTCCAGTTATTTTTTAAGCATTCAAGTCATTCTTAAGGCCATTCAATTCATCCGTAAGTTCATTAAAGTCATTCTAAGTCATTTACTAGAGGGGAGAAGGGGAAACATATGTAGCCATTAATGTTTGTATAAATAAAATTAATATATATATATATATATATATATATATATATGTATATGTAATATAAAGCTGAACGTCTGTGTGTGTGGACACGAATAGGCTTCTATATGGTTGACTATTTAAAAAAAAATGATTACATATAATGATAGAAGATGTATCGAGACACAAGAATGGGTATATTTGATCTCGCAGAACGGTGGTTCATTAAAATTGTGGGGTCTGCGTTCGCGCCTGGTCCACAAAGTATGGAAATAAAACATTAAAAAAAACGTTTACAAGTGTTTTTGATATAGATGTACATAATAATACTTTGATAAGTATGTTTTAACTTAAATAGGGATGGTAAAATAAAATTGTGGGGTCTGCGTTCGCGCCTGCCCTCCATAGAATGGAAATAGGCACAGACTTTAATAAAGACTTTTCAGATCTATCTGCGTAAGTATACTTTGATAATTATGTTTCAGTTTGAAGAAATATGGTATGATAAAATTATGGGGTGTTCGTTCGCGCCTGACCTCCATAGAATGGAAATATGTCACACAGTTTAACAAGGATTTTTAATATAGATCTGCAGAATATTGTGATAAGTGTTTCAAAGAGAACAGGTATCGTATAATAAATTATGGAGTTTATCTATTTTATTTTTACTTTCATAATATTTTGCTTTGATTTTGATAACCCCAAATTCGAAGCTATCTCTTTACAACACTTCCTTTTCATAACCTGTTATACTTTCATAAATCAGCGTCCATTTTCTATAGGCTGTTTTTGAACCCAGTCAACGACAGGTACGTTTGCTAGTATATATATATATATATATATATTGTGACAGTAACAATTATGAAGACTTCGATTTTGATATAAACAAGGCCGATAGTCATTAGTCGCGTGCTCTCGTGTAATGAATGAATGCGTGAATGTAGGATTGACATGAAATTCTTAAAGATAAACTGAAATGACCGAAAAATGGGCGTAAATGACTTAAATAAATAAAAAAGTAAATGACTTAGAATGACTTTAATGAACTTACGGATGAATTGAATTACTTTAAGAATGACTTGAATGCTTAAAAAATAACTGGAATCCTTTAAAATCGAATGATCTGGAGAATGACTTGAATGGCTTTGAGACTGACTGATTGTAAAGTGGGTGATCATTTTACATTAAATTCATACTCCCGGTGTACGCAATGATTGATCGAAAAATACGAGGAGACCTCTGAATATTTTTCTATAAAGCTTTAGGCGATCTTCTATTCTGTCGATTTGTCTAAGTTTTGTTTCGGATTCCTATAAAGTGTAAATACATCATAAGTGCGTTTTCTTGAAATGCAAATAACACTTGTAATTTGTAAATAATCCCATAGCAGAGAAACCATAAGTATAGCATAATAGCACAAATATAATTGTGACAATCGCTATATATATATATGCTGTCACTGCGTCTCTTAGAATATGAGATATATGTATATATATATATATATATATATATATATATATATATATATATATATATCATATTCTAAGAGACGCAGTGACAGCATATACGATCACATAGAACAACGAATTTTTGATACCTATTTCTTCTGAGAAGGAAAGAATATTTGCCTATGCTTAACATAAAATGGCAATCGCTCTTACTATTTCGAAGAAAACGGATGCTGGAGCAAACATAAGACATGCGCGAAAATATCAAAGCATTAAAAGAAAAAAAGATGTCTGTCTTGTTTTTTTTTTGGTTGTGATTTAGTATAGCGCAAAAATATTCGACTGGTCAAATGTCAAATGCGCAACGGAATGTTGAGAAGAAGGCGTCGAGTTGCTGTGGATGGCGGTTGTGAAGGTTAATATGTTTTGCTTACACGTGAATAGAAAGGTTGAGATGATGTGGGGGAACGAGAAATGAAGGTTTGAATAAATAAGATTAAGGAAAGAGAATGAGAAGTAGGAGACGGTTTAGGATACATACGAACAATAGGTCTTAAACTCATTTCCATTCCAGAAAGTCCGAATAATTTCAATAAAATCAAGCGCAAGAGTATAAAATCTAAAAGATTTTGCATTTGACAAAAAAACACTATGAATTTCTCTAATATATATATATATATATTCATATATATATATATATATATATATATATATATATATATATGAATATATGATTATTGGTTCGTCCTTGCAGATGATCACCGTCTTGCCCAACAAAATCCCTACCATCAGGCGCCTACTAATTAAATTTCCATGGCAACGTAGGTGGCTCTCTAAACCAGCAACCAACTTACAAACAAACAAACAAACAAAGAAGATACATGAAGTCGAGTATATCTGTACATATATATATATATGTACATATATATATGTACATATATATATATATATATATATATACACTACGATACAAGCACACCTTGTAGATCGTTAATTTCGAATGCGTGCTTTATATCAAATTGATGGGGTTAAATCTGTGCTCATTTTAGCATTCATCATTAATCTTTGTTTTTCTTCGCATTGAACGAATAGCAATAAACGTTAGATTTTACATCTTATTTCAAAGATCCATTAAAAACTTCAATCGGAAGAAACTTTTTGAGAAATGTTGACTTGTAGTGATTAATTCTCGAGTTCGACAGAAAGATTGCCGAGTCCAAGGTCACATGTTGAGGATGTCGGCGATTACTGAGACGTTGTGAAATAACACTCAAGTATGGAATAGTAGTCCGCTTAAACGAAATACGAATTACAGATCCTCGTGAAAGAAATGCTGAAACACGTTTTTATTTTTAGCAGTTTTTTTTTCAGTGTATTTTTTATCACACGCACCTGTTCTTTCATATATAACAGTATTCCAGGCGCTTCTGTTTAGAATCTTCTTCCTGCGTATAGATAATCTTCCTGAAAAGTTTTTATTACTATTTTATAATTCATGAGTATTCAAGAGATTAATTCGAAAGATATGTTCTAGCAGAAAACGCGCACGCCCACATGATTAAACTTGGTTTTCGTTTAACGGTTTTTTTCTTCTCTAAAGAATATTAGTAAAAAGACATTTAATGAGATTTTCTTTATCTTATAGCTTTACAAAAACTTGGCTTTACCATGTCTACTAATACTAGTTAATATACACGTTACATCGGAACAACCAGCACTTTTTTATACACGTTACATCGGAACAACCAGCACTTTTTTCTTTGGCGAAACAAAGAAAGGCATTTGGTTACAACCAGTTCTAAAAGTAAGTTTTCATGGGTGTAGAAAGTGAAATCCTCACAACATACGATATTTTTAAGAATAATGTAAAATTTCTACTCGATAACATTCGAGAATATGTATTATAAGGGACGTTCCAAAAGTCAAGACTCCGACATTATTTTTACTAAAAACAATCGAAGAGCTACGAAGACGAGATTGGTACCATTTGAACAAGCGGTTTTTGCTGCTATGGAATGTATTTTTCTACATAGTCTCCAATATTCGCAGTGCACTTTTACACGCAATGAATAATGGCTGTGCATGGGCGTTCAGAGCACGTTTTGTCATATGAGAGTCGTTCCAAAAGTAACGGTTTTTATAATTCCTAGATAAAAATCTTGAAGAGTTATGAAGACAGGTGTAGTACTATTAAAACCAGCGACATTTTTTGTCACCACTATTCTCAATATACTTTTGTAAGGAATTCAATTACGGATCTCCGCTGCCGACGTATGTTTATGACAAAGTTTGCGTTCTTAAAGTCTCACACCATCAATATCTGAAGAAGAGAAAATAAACTTTCAGGTCATGAATGCATAAAATCAGTCATCATAGCAATGCGATTCGCAATCGCTTCTAATACATTCTGGGCGGAAAAAAAGTAGAAGGCGTTACTTTTTGTACTCCCCTTGTAAAAAAAGCGCCTGAAGAAGAAAAAAACTCAAACGACCTTAGATATACAAGATAAGATTAGTTGTTGAAATAAAAATGGATACAAATGTTATATCATTAATGTGAATGGGTAATCCGCTTACGTTTTTGTTTCATTTGTCTTCGGTGGAAGTTCTCAGAAATCAAAACATCTTTGTCAGGACTAACTCTTGATCTCTATATGAGATATATAAATATTTAAGTGTTCTATTAGATTGTCTGCTATTCATCAATTGTTGACTTAGTGAAGAGCATTACTTTTCCTCTAATTGACCAGGTAGAAGTGTTACATTTTTGTAGAACTTACATCCTCTTACAAGATTAGTTGAGCTAGCGTCATTTTGAAAAATAAATTCCTCTTCATTCTTGTTGGATAAACATTACAAATCAATTATATTTTAGCTTAGATAGCTGTTTTATTTTGCATATTGGACCAAATTTCACTTGACGGATGGAATATTTTCATGCCAGGATGTCCTGACAAACAGCTGTACAGAAACCTCAGAGCCACACGGGGATATTGTCTGGCAGGTTTTTAAGTTATTTCTCTTATTAGAAAAAAGCATTTGCGTATTGAATAAACGTGCAATATGCGTTCCTTTTATTTTTCACGAATTCCGAACATTTACTAAACTTGTCCTCGAAAAAGGAAATGACTCATAGAAGTAAAAGATAACGATGGTAACGCGAGAAATTACGGTTTCAGGACAAGAGAACAGATGCCAAACTACCGCATTAGGTTGATATAAGCCCTAGGATGGTGGTCTAATTCCAATATGACATATAGTATACTGCCTCACTCCTTAATAACAGACAATTTGACGACAGAATCGCTACTGCACCATGATCATAACATAACAACGGGAAGTAATACCGGAATGATTGTCTGACAGAAACAGAAGAGATACTACACTACTTTTTCTAAACTGAACATTGAAATATACTTTACAGAATTAATCCAGTTAAATACCCAATCTCCTGTCTTCGCTGCGTCATCTTCCGACAGGATACGTAGGCAGCTTGAAGACCGAAACGAAGTCAGGCAGTCGATTAATTCAAAACGATACGCCCCCATTCCTAATGTGAAGAATGACTTCCTTATTTAAAATATTATTATCTATAGTTCTACTTGTTAAGGATTTATTTACTATTCTTAATTATTGTATATAATTAGTCGAGCAACAGAATCCTAATAATTTTGTTCCTTGAGAACCGAATACCGGCGAGACAGGATTCATCTCCGGACGAATCTACATCTAATTAGAAGGGATACCTTCCATCTGTGGAAGAAGCGGGTCTTTAAGCACGCATAATACTTAATGTATTCTAAATAATATTTCATCCGGAATCCGCGTTATTGATTTTTCTTTTTAGTTTTGTTCAAAAACTTGCAATTATTTGTTCAGCACATTAGTGTTTATGGCTTTTAATAGTCATCGTAAATTTAATAGCGGTATTCAAATCGTGCATCAGACAAGACAACAGTTATCGATTCATGGAGTATTAATTGAATATCTGAACCTTTGTTGAAATTATTAGTCTCTAGTTGTTATGTAATGATATATGAAAAAAGTTCTTACATAATAAGTCTACAAAGCTCAAGTTTCTCTCCTATCGTCGCAATGTGGCATTTTCGAGTGTCTTTTACAAATAATTCAATGGAATGTGCTCCGATGAAGTTGTTGCATTGGTGCTCACTCAATGTAAATGATTTCGACTAAAACTAATAGCAGTAAAATCCTACCCCTTCACTGTTGATGTTTCTAGGATGTGGATAAGCATTCTAGTAGAAAGTTTCTTTCTTCAAACTACTAAACCTTGAATCTACCTTTATGCTCCCGATTTCCCAAACTGTATTAAAATGCAGAAATTTAAATGTAATATAAACAAGTATCTTGTTATACAACCTCTATTCAACGATGCCACTATAAATCTGACTCATAATTCTTTGGCAACGTTTTACGTCTTAGTATATATTCCTCCTTTCAAATGAATAAATTAAAAAAAAGAAATGTTTTCCAAAAGATTTCCTTTCCTGTTTTGTATTATTAATAGAAGTATGAATACCCGTTGAAAAAAGCAGTAGTATTACTTTTGTTCAACATGATGTTTACCAGAAGCCAAAGGATCCCAATTCTGAATTATCATTAATTCTTACAAGTAGTTTTAGGTTGTATACGCATTTGTATATTTCATATTCCGCTTCGTTAACACAGAAGGAATAATTCTATGGCCAAATAAATACAATTTTTAAGATAAACAAATGCGCGATTATGACAGAAATGCATTAAGATGATCAATAATATAATTGTAATGTTTTATCAAATAAAAATTTATCATAGATGCAAACAACTTCTGTCGTATGAGACGAAATTCACCTGGTGATTTGACGTCGGAGTAAAAAAGTGCGTCCATGTTCCATCCCTTATCACACCCAATGTCTACGTACTGAGCTATTATGGGTGCGTTATGGCAACGCTCGTTCCTAATTGTAAAACATCCTATTCTTTTAACTCAAAAGGTTGAAGAACTAAGAAGTCGGGAGTAGTACTATAAAAATGAGCGACCTTTGTGCCCCAGAATTTCTTTGTCTACATAATCATCAACATTCTCAATGCACTTTTGCCAGGAATCCAATTACGGATCTCTGCTTCTGACGCACGTCTATGACAGTTATTGCTTTTTAGAGTCTCAGACCGTCGACATTTGCAACAGAAGGATGGAGCATTCAGATCATGAATGCATAAGGTTAGGCATCATAACAATGCCATTTGAAATCATCTTTGATAAATTCGGGTGGAAGTACGAGTAAGAAACATTACTTTTGGAATGCTCTACCTTGTTTCTTGCGTGTTGTATGTTCTTGAGGGTCTGTGAAAGTTGCACATCAAAATTCAAACGATCATACACAAAAAAAATATTAATTGTACAATGCAAGGGACTGGAATTAGCCAGGAGGAGAACGATTACTTATTCCGTTCAGAGGGAACTTAATATTCAAACGATGGAACGACTTAAAGAAACAGCAAAAGCAATTCGTGAATGATTTAAAACAATGTTGAGCTGTTTTGGTAGTCATGTCAACCTTGTAACGTGATCACAATTGTGAATTTTATATGAAGTAGAAAAACCCGAGAAAAATCCATAGTTGTATTCTTCATCAGTTTTATATTACTGATATGCTTAAAAATATTAACACCCCATAGACATCAGGTGCAAACGCAGGCCCTACATTTTTATTATAGCAACTTGTTTTAAACCTTGTTTTAAACTTTGTTTTAAACCTGGTTTTAAACTTTGCTTTAAACCTGGTTTTAAACCTGGTTTTAAACCTGGTTTTAAACTTTGTTTTAAACCTTGATTTAAACTTTGTTTGAAACCTTGTTTTAAACCTTGTTTTAAACTCGCAACATAAAAAAATGACTAATAGCAAAATCACACCCTTTCGCTGTAGATGTCCACCGATACCAGAGAGCCTTCTATTCTAATAGTTTCTATTTTCAAACTGCTAGAATTTCGAATTCTCTTCATGTACCCCTCTCAGTTATACAAAATGTAGAAAATGTACTGTAATGCGAAATGACATCTCGCTACTCGATTGGTTAGTGAGGTAAATACAAGCACCGTTACAAAAGTAAGGCCTCTTATTTTTTAACTCAACAACTAAACTGTTCAAGAGATACGAGGACAGAGCGATCAATTGTGCTCCAGAATGTAGTCGCCACCATTTGTAAATGATTTTTGCTAGCTATGAACGATGTTCGTGCATAGATGCCCGGAGCGCGCTTTATATCATACGAGGATCGATCCTAAAATTAAGCTTCCTGTTTTTAAACTCAAAAGTTTACTCACGCAAACATGAGTAAAACCATTAAAACGAACGACTTTTTGGCATCCAGAATTTATTTTTCGACATAGTCACCACAATCCTCAGTGCATTCTGCGACTAATTTAATAACGCAGTTTAGCTTCTGACGAACATCCATGAGTTGTTTTCGCTGAATCTTACTCTCAGAATATCTGCAACAAATAGATTGAACTTTAAAGTCATGATGGTCAGTGATCATAGCACTGCAATTTGCAGTCTACTCCGATCGATTCGATCGGAATAAGACTAGGAGTTAGAACTTCTTGAACGCTTCTTGTAATATATATTGTTTACATCTATGTATTTTATGCTGTAGATGTTGACTCAAAATTGACTACCTTTAAAAATCCACTATTCGCCTAAACACAGAGCATTGTAAAACCATTAATCCATTAATCTCTGTTTCTGATACAAGTAAAAAAATATTCAATATATAGTACACTGCCTACTAGATAACAGCTCTTATCCCATCACCACAATGTTGCATGACCTTGCTTGCTTTATAAGTACTCCAATAGAAAAGGCTACAACAAACATACTGCGTTTGTATTTCCAACAAATCACACTAGCAGAAAAGTTGCGCTCATTAACCGTAGAGTTCACCATATTCTAATAGACTCTTTAGTTGAACCGCTTGCCTTTGAAAATCCGCTGCTCACTTAATGCAGAAATTTAAATGTAATGCAAACAAACACCTTATGACTTTGTATTATAACGCATGTGTGTGCGTAACAAGTATATTTAAAACCATGAAAAATACGGATACATTTTTAAAGAGAATGCGTGTTTCAATAATGATTGTATCTGATTTTATGTATTTGCACTAGTATTCTATATTCTCATATTCTCTTTATCTCACGTTCACATACACACACATATGCGTGGATATATATATATATATATATATATATATATACATATATAAATTTATATATATATATACATGCGTAGATATATTTATTTAAAAAAAATATCAGTGTGTGATAAAGAGAAGTAATTGCAGTTTTTGCTTCTCATCATTTTATCAAGTGACATATTTTGATTAAGCGAAGTGAAACTTAATTATCTTTTATATCCCGCTGCTGATTTAATTAACCAACTCGTACGATTAATAAAAACAAAAGTTATATATATATATATATATATATATATATATATATATATATATATATGACACGCACACATACACACACGTAAATAATTATAAATTGCGGCACTCTTTAGGTGACAGCGCGTTCAATTTAGATTCACAAAACTCAGTCTATCAAGCAAATTGCCCAAGGATATAATTGTGAATTTAGTGTCACTGTGTCGATTTATTTTTAGCTCATATTTAAAACCAATTCGAAATATAAGTCATTACAAAGCGAAACAGAGAATGCTGGAACAAATTTAAATGATTGTATAAAAAAATGAAGCATCTGTATAAAGTAACTATTCGCTCACGCATGGAGTATGGTTACCATGCTTGCGTTAAAACACCCACCACAAGTTCGACACTATGTGAATAAGTTCATACTAGTGTCACTAATATTATAATCAACCAAGCTTCAACCCTTGTTTAATCGCCGATAAACTCCCTGCATTAGCATCCCTTCAAATTTAATACCTCTGACTATCAAAATAAGAAATAAAATTCCATACCTTCATTGTAAACTTTTTTTAATGTCAGAAATATTTCTATTTAAAAAGTTTCTTTTATCGAAGTACTAAAATAGTTAATTTTATTCGTGTACTCTACTTCGCCGGCCCCACTACCATACAATAATTTAAATGTAATGTGAACCAAGTTTTTGCTACTAAACCCCTGCTTATAATGTCTCTACACGCATGGTCCTTTATTCAGCCTCAGTGGAAATGTATATGCCTCTCCCACCTGAGCAGGTAGAAAGAGCTAGTCTAGTCTAATAGCTACCGAACTGTCAACTAATTCCAGTCTTTATCCCATCGCCGCATAATTGTACTGATTTTAAAAGCACTTCCATGCCATTACAATACGCGTTTTCTAACCAAAATTTTAATATATGAATCTATTTCGACACTCATTTTGTGAGTGTCAACCTTTTAGATTCTAACAATGGACTATTCCTGACGTCACTTCCAGTGACCAGGTTCTGCTTTTCAGCAGTCTGAACTCAAGACTCGGAGAGAGAAAGAGACATTCGTAACTTCACTTTGTCCTGCAGCTGAGCAAAGTTTCCACTCAACTAACATCGTTTCTGTATTTTCTGTTTAATATATTATTTATTTCTCTGTTTGCGAGTCTTCTTGTCATTCTTTCCAATATTTAACATTCATTGTTGGTTAATTATTGACATAAAAAACAGGCTCCTTCAGTCTTTTTGGACAGACTAAGGATACCCACGAAGGGTTGCCTGCGCGTGAAACTTTTGTGGCAGGAGGTGCGCAATCTCCAACAACACCCCTCTTGAGACGACCTTGTCAAATACCAGTAGCAAGTGAAGCACAGGACAACTAGAAACAAATGCCGAGATAAGCGGAGAGCACATACAGCACCTAGAATTCCCAAATGGTCACCCATCTGGTACTAACCAGGCTTGAGGTTTCTTTACTTTGGTGATTTGAGAAGAACCAGTGTGTCAACGCGATTATGCCGTAAATATTCTTGATATACGTCTTATAAAAATATGCATCCGTCTTGTTCGGATTCACTCATTCTTCTGGCTTCACAAAACCTTTTGTAAAAACCCAAACGAGGTTTTTCTAGCAGCTCCTGCCCAGATGTGGCATCAGTACTCCACTATTGAACGCACCTGGCTTTTCTGTAGGTTGAAAGTTGCATCAGCAGTGATATATCTAATAGAGTGGTAGAAGAATCTCACAATTTTTCCAGCGATCTTGGCAACAGATTTGATGTACGTGCTCCATTTCAGATCAGGATAATAGTCAAGCACAGAAGCTTGCCAAAATATGGAGCCTCACCAAGACGAGAGCCATTCATTTCGATTGATGTCAAATCAGAATCAGAGCGTTGATGTTGCAAAGAGAAAAACTTGGTTTTATATGCATTAAAAGTAACCAGCCACCGCTTTCGTTATTGTACCACGTGTACACGATTTAAGGAGCGAGAATCAGAGAGAACTTGGATGCGTTGCCAGAGATGGTACTGTAATCGGCATTAATGTCTACGAATGACCATACGATGTGATTTGGAAGATCATTGATGTAGATTAGGAAGAGAGTTGGCCCAGGATGGACTCCAACATTGATACTGTAATTATTGATTCTGATTTCCCTAGAAAGAAAACCTCTGTCGAAGGGTTAGCCCATCTGGTGTAGATCTAGCAGAGCGGAAACCATATCCCATGTAACTATGAAGGTCATTTTTGTTGGGGTGGTTTACTACTTCTCTATTACCCACAGATTCCAGTAACTTGCTCATGACGCACAGGAAACATTTATCTGTACTGAGAGAAAGAAGACCGATCGCATAAATTCTCAAATACAAAGCATACTAATGAGGTGTTCCAGAGTGTTGGGAAGCAATGTTTCTTAACACAACGCTAAAACAGATTTGTAAATATGAGAGTTAGTTCTAGTTGAAGCTTTTTCAGCACTATGGATGGAATGCTATCAGGGCCAGTCGCTTTACTGGAATAAGGCTTTTGATTAGCATTGCAACATCATGCACAGATATTTGTACGTCGCATAGCGTGTTTTCTGATACAGGAGGAAACACACATAGAGTGGAGTTAGCTGCAAATTTCTTACCAAAGTGTTTGGCTTTGTCTGATGCTGACGAAATTACCTCAGATCCATTGATGACGGCTAGTGCTTTCTATTTGCCAAAACTGGTGGGAACCAAGCCGCTACACAGCTACTTTGGACCTAAGTAAGTGAGTATACAACCCCCTCGTTAATGTATATATGTATACGCGATCGTGTCTGTATGTTCTGTATATGTGTTCCGACTTGCTATTGAAAGTAAAAATAAAATAGATAAACCCCATAATTTATTATACCATACCTGTTCACACTGAAACACTTATCACAATATTCTGTGGATCTATATTAAAAAACCTTGCTAAACTTTGTGACATATTTCCATTCTATGGAGGTCAGGCGCGAACGAACACCCCATAATTTTATTATACCATATTTCTTCAAACTGAAACGTAATTATCAAAGTGTACTTACGCAGATAGATCTGAAAAGTCTTTATTAAAGTCTGTGCCTATTTCCATTCTATGGAGGCCAGGCTCGAACGAAGACCCCACAATTTTTGAGATAAAACATACTTATCAAAGTATTCTTATGTACATCTATATCAAAAACACTTGTAAACGTTTAAAAAAAAAAAAATTATTCCCATACTTTGTGGACAAGCCGCGAACGCAAACCCAACAATTTTTATGAACCACCGTTCTGCCAGATCAAACATACCAATTCCTGTGTCTCGATACATCTTCTATCATTATATGTAATCAGTTTTTTTTAAATAGTCAACCATATAGGAGCCTATTAGTGACCAAACACACAGACAGACATTCAGCTTTATATTATATTATATTATATTATATATATATATATATATATATATATATAAGTTATAAAAATACATATGGCAATATAAATATATATATATATATATATATATATCGAGCTCTACGTACGTATTGAGCACTGTTGAAGTAAATACTGAAAGTTTACGCATAAATTATATTTTCAGATATTAATTTATGTGATAAAATTAGGTAGTCATATATATATATATATATATATATATATATATATGACTACCTAATTTTAGTGATAAGTTAAAGAAAAAACGCGCAATATTGACTTTTTCGTTTAAGTTGCAGAACTGATTCCTTCAGGTTGAAGTGTATAGGATTGCTTTTCTGCTCCTCCTGAACACTCTTAAGGCAGTTAATAAAATTCACATATTTTATCCATTAATTTTAGTGCGATGGATAAAACTACATATAGCTATTTAAATAAAAATGAATACATGGTGGACTTTTATTATGGAGTGTATATATATATATATATATATATATATATATATATATATATATATATATATATATATATATCAAGTGTGAGAGATGATATAATTTGTGGAAATATTTCCATCATCTCTTCCATTGAACCGTATTCAAGCCAGAGATGAAAACAATTCATCGCTCGCCTTCTGGCTGAACCATGGAAGTCGAAAACGTTCGCGACTCTCGCCACTTTCTTTTTACACTCGAACAGAGCGTTCGAACATTGCCCCCCCCCAAAAAAAAAATGGATTGCAAGAAAAACAAACAGGATTTATCTCTTTTGTATAATGAAACATGCATGAGAAAAATGCTTTCTATATTCTATATATATAATATACACTTGTGCCCGATATTATTCATACCCCCCCCTTGGAAATTGAGTTTATTAGGTGTAACTTTGTAAGAATTTATTGTTTACGTCCATATTGATACATATTCTTAATAAACCTCTTCTGATCCTTTTTCGTCATTTTAAAATCTCGGGATACTTGTAATAACAGAAGTATACAGCTATTTATAAAATCTGCAATGTTCAAAAATAATCATACCCCCTTATTTTTTTCAGTATTAATCGAGTTTATGACTGTTTGATTCTTATTTTGAATGCTTTTATACAACCTTTGATTAATTTCATTTCGTTTTTTGCATTTTTTAGAAATTAAAATGATATCAACTGAAAACCAATAAAAGAATAAAAATTATTAGAATGGGGAAGAAAAAAGAGCTTAGTAATGATCTTAGGACTAAAATTGTGAATTCACATAAGGATGGTTTAGGTTACAAGTCAATTTCCAAGAAATTTGAGGTCCCTACAGCAACAGTACAGAGCATCATCAGAAAATTCCAGAGCCACCACACAACAAACAACTTGATTGGTAGAGGAAGGAAAAGGAAACTGTTTGCTAGAGCCACCAGGAATATTGTAAGAAGTGTTAATGCAAATCCAACCACCACTACTAAGGACATTTTAGAAAATCTGGAGTCTTCTGGCATAAAAATATCAAGGCAAACATTGCAAAGGACTCTGCATGAAAATGGTCTGAAAGGAAGAAGACCAAGAAGGACTCCATTGCACACCGGAAAACACCTTGCAGCACGTCTAAAGTTTGCTAGGACGCATGTGAATTCTCCATAGTCCGTTTTCTCAAGTATTTTGTGGACTGACGAAACAAAAATTGAATTGTTTGGCCATATGGATGCTTCTTACGTTTGAGGAAGAAAGGAGAAGCTTACAACCCAAAGAACACCATACCCACGGTGAAACATGGTGGTGGTAGCCTAATGTTTTGGGGCTCCTTTTCGGCTAGTGGTCCAGGTAGTTTGGTCAAGATAGATGGAACCATGAAGAAGGAGCAATATTTGGAGATACTCCAGAAAAACATTAGACAGGATGCGGAGAAGCTCCATTTAGGACCAAACTGGGTCCTTCAACAGGATAATGATCCAAAACATACTGCCAAAATAGTCAAGAAATGGTTTGAGGATAATCAAATTAATGTTTTGGAATGGCCTAGCCAGAGTCCCGACCTGAACCCTATCGAAAACCTCTGGCACATATTGAAAACTGAGGTTAAAAAGCGGAAACCTAGAAATTTGAGGGATTTGGAGAACTACTGCATTGAAGAATGGTCAAAAATCAGTGTTGATGCTTGTAAAAACCTTGTTGATAAATATCCAAAACGGTTACAGGCAGTTATTAAGAATAAAGGGCATGCTATTGACTATTAGTAAGAGAGGTATGAATAATTTTGAACCAGTGCCATTATTGTTTTTCTTTGTATAATGTTTCAAACTTGCATAATTTATTTATTTGTTGAGTTTAAATTAAATGCTTATGCTTGATTTATTGTTTGAAATCCCTTTAATATTGTCTTGCTTCTGGTTTGAGCAATATTCTTATAGAAATCTCAAAGATCACAGGGGTATGAATAATATCGGGCACAAGTGTATATATATATATATATATTATGTTATATATATATTATGTTATATATATTATATATAATATATATATATTATATTATATATATTATATGAATATTATATATATTATATTATACACATTATATGTATAGTATATATATATTATATTATATACATTATATGTATATTATATACATATTATATTATATACATATTATATATACATTATATATATAATATACATATTATATATACATATTATATATATATTTATATATATACATATTATATACATATTATACATATTATATATTATATATATATTATATATATGTTATATACATATTATATATATTATATATATTATACATATTATATATATGTTATATACATATTATATATATTATATATATATTATATACATATATTATATATTATATACATGTATTATAATATTATATACATATATTATAATATTATATATATATTATAATATTATATATATATTATAATATTATATATATTATAATATTATATATATTATAATATTATATACATATATTATAATATTATATATATATTATAATATTATATATATATTATAATATTATATATATATATTATAATATTATATATATATATTATAATATTATATATATATTATAATATTATATATATATTATAATATTATATATATATTATAATATTGTATATATATATTATAATATCATATACATATTATAATATTATAATATATATATATTATAATATTATATATATATTATAATATTATATATATATTATAATATTATATATATATATATTATAATATTATATATATATTATAATATTATATATATATATATTATAATATTATATATATATATTATAATATTATATATATATATTATAATATTATATATATATATTATAATATTATATATATTATAATATTATATATATTATAATATTATATATATTATAATATTATATATATACATATATATACACGTTGCTTAATCACTATTATACTTGAGGTGAAGAAACATAGCTTTAATTTGATAGACCTCATATTTCACTTACAGACGTGATGTTAGTTGTAGTCTTTTTTCATAAATACTATTGGCATGTTTTCTTATGTAGATTTTGTTTCAGTAGCCTTTTTTATAAGAAAAGCAGTCTTTTCCTAGCGACTTCTTTTTTAAACTATAAGCTTGCTCATGTCAAAAAATACAATTATTAAGCGTATCCTCTCTTTGCGATGTAACATTATGTACTTGTTCCCTGTTTACCTTGTGGCTTTTAAAGTTGCCTTGAGCCATCTCTCTCTCTCTCTCTCTACATATATATATATATATATATATATATAGAGAGAGAGAGAGATAGATAGATAGATAGATAGATTGATATTTATACATAGACATACATTTACATACACTTTCCTTTATAATTGCTACGTTTAAACTATGTGTCATACATAGATGAATGTTTGTACTCCTAAACGTAACATTTCTATGATGATTGCAGACTAAGAGTAATCCAGCTGCTAAGCTTATTATTCATTGAAACGCGATTAAACATAAATGTTGAAGCCAGCTGAACTTTATTCGTTTTGATCTTAGTTCTAAATCTGACCACAATGCTTAAGAGTAAGGTTATCGCTATCGAAACCCTTTTTTATCAGAGCTTTTTAGACAGCATGCTCATATTGCTCCATATCAGCCAACTTCTTTTACTCACTCTCTGTCTCGCTAAGCAATGTGACGTTATATCTATTTCTATCAATTACGTTAGGCCATGTAAATGTAACCTTGCTTTTATCAAGTTGGCATATTCTATACTTTGATATCCTGTTATTCTCGATTATACGTCTTTTATTCGAAGTATTTGGATTATTCGAACTGCTGTTCTCACCTTGAGTGTTTCTTTTCAATAACATTTCAGTAAATGTTACTTCCGATCTTTCTTATAGTGTATTTTACCGAATTCTGTATTTTTTCTGTCGAACTCAGGACGCTTCACGGTATTTTAAATTGTACCCTTTTGTATATTGGACGAGTAAAAAATTCCATCGTTTTCTTACGCAAGATCCGTGATGTAATTGATAGAATACATAATGAAATTCAGTTGTAAATTACACCTTTCTGAATGTCAGGTAAAACCCCCATTGCAGGCGAGAAAATAGAATTGCGAATGATTTACTACTTAAAACAAGCCAAGGCTGACGACTGAGAGTATGTATTCCAGTAGATTAAGCAAAGTTTTCACTTTGAAAAAACAGTGCAGATTCCAAATTTCGGAAGATAGATTCCACGAGGAAACACAGAAATAAGAACTGAGGTTTCTTCAAACTAAACGTTGTGAAGATAACAGTAAATCGAATAATACTTATCAATTCAGTGAATAAATGTTTTATATATAAGTAGGATCTACTCGTCTCCTATTTACTGTCATAGACGATTGTTTTCGCAATATTGGATAGCTTTGTTTTGTACCGTTTATCACCATTGTCATTCAAGCACAATGCAAGATCGAATAACTTTAATAACATGCAGGCCTTTTGCATCAACGCATCTGTTTTATTTATGAAGAAAATTCGAAAATTGTTTACAGAATATGTTAATTAAACATCAATGCTGTGACTTGGCATAATTATTAGACTGATATTTCGCTAGAACAGGAAATTATATTCGGCGAAAGATTAATATGTTGGCTTCACTCTTCTTCCGTTTTCACTTGAGATTAAAAAGATCCAAATGTTTCACCGTGGCTTACGCAAACGGCAGATGCTTGTTTTTAACCGAATGCAAGTGAAAACATATGTACAAGAGTGTACCCTCGTCAATCAAAATGACAGAAGAAATATTATCCTGCGCAATTGCTCGCATTTCATATTCATCTATTTATCTAGAAAAGTGAAATTGTCTCTGTGTGTGTGTTTGTGGGCGTAAATTTCCCTACCGAACTACTTTGTAAATTTTCAGTCTACAGACCCGAAATTTGACACAAAATGTATTGAGATTATTAAAATCTTTTTAATCGGTTTTCGGCCAAAAATGTGGCCGTCAAGGGGTCAAAGTTAAACGATTTGGCCTTTTAAAACTCTACCAGACTTCTCCGCCAATTTGGGGTCTAAACACTTGAAATTTTAGATGTAGGTTATTTGGACACGAATCAAACTTTTTAACTTAATTTGTGCCAACTCAATAAATGTTAAGGGGTCAAAATTAGGGGCAAAGTTAAAAAAATTGACTTCTACGGTCTCTACCTAATTACTCAACCAATTTTTAGTCTAAACATTTGAAATTTTACATAAAGTCAGGCATAAAGTGTAATCAGACGTAAAGTGTATTCAGACATAAAGTGTAGCTTTTTAAATGGTTTTTGGCCAGAAATTTGGTTGCCATTTGACCATTGCAGTTTCTAGCTTATAGTTCTCCCAATTTTAGGTCTACACGTTTGAAATTTTTACATAAAGGGTATTCAGACATACAGCAAGCCTTTTAATCAGTTTTCAGCGAAAATTTGGCTGCCAAGAGGTCGAATATGAAAGAGTTAATCTTTGTAGACTCTATCAAACTCCTCCGACAATTGTAAGTCTAAACTCTTGAAATTTTATATGTAGGTTAACTAGACATAAATACAAACTTTATAATATATATATAATATATATATGCACATAAAGTTATAAAAAGTACATAGGGCCTGAGCAAAACCGGGCTGAACTGCTAGTATATCTATAAAAGTGAGAATGTGCGTCTGTGTGAGGAGACTTTCCAACCTATATACTAAACAGATGTGTATCTACAGACTTGAAATTTGGTGCATATTATATTCAGACACGTGGAAAAAGTTTAATCGGTTTTCCTCTGGAGAAATTGGCTGCTAAGTAGTCAAAATTTAGAAAAATACCTACATAGGGTCGTCGAGTATTTTATCGGTTTCCTAACTGTCTCACAAGTGTTCATACGTGAATTGTTCACATGAGAGATTCATTATATAAAAAATAGTAAAGTTGAAAACACTTTTTAATGATTATTGTACATGAGTAACTGTCTTTAGGTTTTGGTTTCAATCTCGTCCCGAGTTATTATTTGTTTGTTTTTTACTCACAAGAAGTAATCTGTTCAGAAAAAAACATAATACTCGCATGTACATACGTCAGTTTCTTTCCGTTATTTCTTTTTATTTAATTGATTCTTGAATGAATTTAACATTGCGTTTAATTCTTACTGTATTTGTGTTTATAATAAATAGGAATCCTGCATTAATTAAAATATAACATGTATGAGTGTTTGACAACCGGACAACGCCGGACATCCAACTAGTATATATATAAGATTGTGAATGTGCGTGTGTAAGGATACTTCTCAACTTATATACTCAACGGATTTTTGATTTACAAATTCGAAATTTGGTATATAGAATATTACACCATAGGTTTGACTTTAATCCTGAATATTTGTTTTCTTATAATTTTTTTCTTAAATCTTTTTTGTCATAAATACTATTATTAACCAATACTTTTTCTTATATTTAAAACGAGAGAAAAAAAAAGTCTCCCATCAAATGGAACATTCCCAAATTATATTTGCATATTATCTGAACTCAAAAACACGCGGCTTTTTTGTTGTCTGCTAAAGTATACATTACTTCTTGCTAAAGGTATTACTTCTTAACCAGCTTTTTAAACGAGTTCAAAATGACCAGACTTTTTCAATTTGATAAAAGTTCCATTATAGCATATTTATTATGGGGTGGAGCTGCAACGGTTTAACATCCCAGCTCGACCTAGATAAAGACAAAAAGTATCCATGCATTAACATGGGAGGGGAGACTATCTTCAAGTACTATCCTAGTCCGTGAATGGGACAACGGAAGTAGATATTAATAAGCCCTTTCACCTTTTTTAAAATTTTTATTTTATTTTACTTATTTTATTTTAATTTTATTTTTTTCAATGGAGAGTAGATAATGCATGTGGATGTGTTATCGGCAGCTCCAGTAACTCTCGCTTCTCCTTTTTTCATCGTTCAGTCCTCATTTCCAATGAGTGATTTTTCTGACAAAGGGTAAAGAAAAAGCTGCTTTCTAGGTCGGTAGTACTTTGTAAAGAGATGTCTATCCTTGTGGTAATGTTACTAGTAAGGGTGCTGGAGGTAAACGTTTCATCTGGGCTGACGTTACCCGCCTGATAGTCAGGGACCCGAGCCTTGGATTAACCACTAAGGAGGCTGTCCTATCAGCAGTTGCAAAGTACCGGGGCTCCTGTATTGCCATTTGGTGAGTGGATTCTGGACCATAGTTTCTGGTAGGGCCTCTCGATGCCATACTAGTGGGTAATTGTTACGGCTTTACTTTATCATGTGCCACAAAAAAATCTTGTCTTTTTTCTCTCTTATTTTCCCTCTCTGTCCTGCTCCAACCAAGTCTACCGATCTGCTCCACAAACCCCAAAACTTCAACAATCATGACAAATCTCCAAAAAAGAAACACGAATAAACCTAGAACCCCATCCTCAAAAGTAGACCCCTACTACCAGGTCTCCTTCTCCAACATCAGGGGTCTACGTTCCAACCTTCCAGAGGTTGAAACACAATTACAGGAGACGAAACCGGACATATTCTTTCTAAGTGAGCCAACCACTTCTCTAGACGAATTCATAATTTAAGGATACTCCAAATTAACATCTAAATCTGACCCCCAAGATCGCCATGAGCATGGAATATGTGCCTACACCAAAGATAGCTTTCCATGTGGTAGGGATATCTCCAGAGAAGACTCTAATTTACCTTACATGTGCTTCCGGGTTGCACTAGCTTACACCACTGCATTTATATTTGCTCGCTATAGCCCCCACAACAGTGGGGTTACTATCTTTAAGAGCATATCTGGGAAAATTGACCACATCCTGTCTGCTCATCCCTCGGCTAACATTCACATTTGCGGTGACTTCAATGTCTATAACGTGGAATGGCTGACTCACTCAAATAAGACAGATGAGGAGGGGAGGTTTTGTCATGATTTTGCCATTACCTATGACCTCACTCAGATTGTTCACGAACCCACCCGTGTGCCCGATACACCCGGTCAATATGCAAGCCTTCTAGACCTTTTCCTCACAACATCCCCTGAGCTGTGCTCATGTTCCGTTCTATAACCTCTAGGATCCTCTGACCACTCTGTTGTAACAGTTAAGATAAAAATGAAATGTTATAAGTCTTCAGAGGTACCTCTCCACCGTACTGTATATCGATACTCTATGGCTTACTGGGACAGCTTCCGTACATTCATATCTGACCTACCTCTGCATTCCATGTTTAAAAAGGAAATGTCCTCTATAGTATCAGACCTGACCTAATGGTTTATGGTAGGCATAGATCGATTAATACCATCCAAAAAATTCCAACAAAAACCTAACAGCCAGCCATGGTTCTCCCCTGAATGTGCTACTGCCATCGCGCACAGAAATCACTTTTTCCATAGCTACCAACGTAATAGATGCACTGAAACTAAAGCTGCTTTCAGGACTGCCAGCAACCACTGTAAAAGAGTAATAAAACATGCAAGAGAGCTATATGCTCAGTCTGTTAAATCCAAAGTAGCTGAGCAGCGGCTTCGTTCCCACCAGTTCTGGCAAATAGCAAACAGCATCTTGAACAGAAGAGTGCGTTCTATCCCAACTATCATCAATGAACCTGAGGTCATCTCGTCAGCAACAGACAAGGCCAGACTATTTGTCAAGAACTTTGCAGCTAATTCTACCGCATGCGACAATGTTAATCAACTCCCTGTATTTCCTCCTATAACAGACAACACTCTATGCAACATACAAATATCTGTGCGTGAGGTCGCCAAGCTAATCAAGAACCTTGATTTCAGTAAAGCAACTTGCCCTGACGGCAGTCCAGTTATAGTGCTGAAAAAGCTCACACCAGAACTTTCCCCATACGTACAAAACTGTTTAAGCGTTGCCTTAAGGAGAAGTGCTTTCCAAGACCCTGGAAAACCTCATCAGTATGCCCTGTATTTAAGAATTCAGGTGAAAAGTCATCTCCCTCTCAGTACAGACCAATACGTCTCTTGTGTGTCATGAGTAAGTTGTTGAAATCCACATTGAATAAAGAAGTAGTCAACCACCTCAACAGAAACAACCTTCTTAATGACCTGCAATATGGTTTCCGGTCTGCAAGATCTACAGCAGATGTGCTAACGGTTATATCACATAAGATTAGTGAATCTCTTGACGAAGGTTTCCTTTCCAGGGCAATTGCTCTTGACATATCGAAGGCCTTCGATAAAGTATGGCATAAGGGCCTACTTCACAAGATTTCCAGCTACGGTATTACTGGAAATGTTTTCTCAATTATTAAATCATTTCTCTCTGATAGGTTCATAAGAGTAGTGGTTAATGGGCAGAAATCAGAGGCCCACAGTATTAATGCTGGAGTCCCTCAGGGGTCCATCCTGGGTCCAACTCTCTTCCTGATCTACATCAATGATCTCCCAAAACACATACTTAAATCATTCGTTGACATCTATGCTGATGACACGACCATCTATGGCAACACACCAAAGGCCGTAAATGACAAAGCTGTCTCTAATTTTCTCTTCTCTGATCTTGAGCACGTGGTACAATGGGGGAAGAGGTGGCTGGTCACTTTTAATTCATCCAAAACCAAGCTTCTATCTTTACATCATCAACGCTCTGATCCCCATCTGGCATTAATTGAAATGGATTGCTCTCGTCTTGGGGAGGGTCCATGTTTTGACAAGATTCTGAGTTTGACGTTTACTCCTGATCTGAAATGGAACACGTACATAAAATCTGTTGCCAGGCACGCTGGGAAAATGGTGGTATCCTTCTACCGCTCCAGAAGATATCTCACTACTGATGCAATTCTCTATCTGTATAAAAGCCAAGTATGTCCAAGGATGGAGTACTGCTGCCACATCTGGGCAGGAGCTGCTAAAAACAGCTTATCCTGCCTTGACAGAGTACAAAATAGACTTCCTGATTTAGTGGAGGATGCCCTTTTCTCTTCCCTGCAACCTCTCTCCCAAAGAAGAGACTTTGCAAGCCTGTGTTTGTTTTATCGTTATTTCCATGGAAGGTGCTCGTCTGAGCTCCAATCCCTCGTCCCCCTTCCCCAATCTTTCACGAGAAACACCCGTCTGGCTGAAGCTACTGTCAATAATTGCCCCAACTCTTTATCTGTGCCTAAATCCAAACGTAAATTCCATGAGCAGAGCTTCTTTCTTAGAACTGCACGCCAGTGGAACTCTTTGCCGCTTGCCTGTTTCCCACCTGACTACAACTTGGACGTCTTCAAGTCCAACATAAGCACACTCCTGACAAACCGCCCCCTCAAGTAAGACATTATATCAAAACCCCTAATACCAATGATTACTACAATACTATCTCATTGATTACTGTACACGCAATAACCCTTATCCCTGAGTGGCCTTCTGGCCTTGATAAGTAGTGACCACAATGTAAAAAAAAATACCTATATATTTTAATAGATTTTAATCCGAAAAGAACTGCTAAGAAATAAAATTTGACAAATTGTAACGTGCAGGTCGCAATGTCTGAGATTTGAACGTTTCACTGTCATTTACTTAAGCGGAAGATGTTTAGTTTTAAGCAAATGTTAATGAAAATATATGCACAAAATTGTACACTTTTCCATCAAAACGTCAAAAGATATATTATTCTTTGCCAGTGCTCACACTAATATATACATATGTGTGTGTGTGTGTGTATATATATATATGTATATAGGAATATATATGTCTATACATATATATATATGTATATACATATATATATATATATGTATATACATATATATACGTGTATATATGTATATACACACGGATATATATGCATATATATATGCATATATATGTATATATATGCATGTATATATGTATACATATGCATGTATATATGTATACATATGCATATGTATATATATGCATATATATATATATATGTATATATATGTATATATATGCATATATATATGTATATATATGCCTATATATATGTATATATATGCCTATATATATGTATATATATATGCGCTAAAATTAAGGAAATCCCCACATTATATATATATATATATATATATATATATATATAGAGAGAGAGAGAGAGAGAGAGAGAGATACACAACGGTTGGACAATATAAAATAAATACCTTAAAAAAAAGAAAAATTATTTTTATATGATGTAGCTCCACCTTTTGCGGCAATTACAGCCTCAGTTCTCCGAGGAATTGATTCATACAAATTGTTAATTGTTACCAAAAGAATTGTATCATATCGTTCAATTAAAACACCCTCCAGCTCTTTCTAGATAAGATGGCGACGGAAATCGATTTCCTACTTAGATTTCCAAAATCTACCATAAATGTTGCCATCTTGGGATCGTGGTTGCCAAATCAGATGCTCAACTTCATTGGAATGCTTTTCGTGCCAATCGTTAATAATTCTAGCTGTATTGATTGGGGCATTATCATCTTGAAAGATGGCGTTCCTCTCCAGAAACAGTTATTGAATCATAAGATGGACTTGGTTACTCACAATTCCTAAAGAGTATCGACTGTTAATTCTTCCATGAAGAGAAATCATTTTTCCAGTGGATTTCCAAGATATTTAATCCCAAATCATCACAGTACCTCCACCATGCTTTATGGTTGTGAGAAAGCAGCGTTGATAAAATGTTTCTCTCGGCTTCAAACGTAGACTCGGCCGCTGGTGGGAAAGAAGGTAAACGATGGTTCGTCTTAGAAAATCACATTTTTCTACTGCTCGAGGGACAATCCAATCACTTTGAAACATTTGTCTTTGAGAGTATACATTTTGTAATTGCAGCTCTCCCGGAAAATCTAGATTTGTGCAGCTCTCAACGAACAGCTTTTGTGGAAACTCGGTCCTGTAAATGTTTATTGAGATCTGCAGTTATTTTAGAAACCGTGGTCTTGCGATCTTCTCTAACAATCCGCTTGAGTGTTGGGCGGTCTTTTCTGAGGACGTTTTCCTTATTTTTTAAAAGAAGTCATTAGTTTTGAGACAATAATTCTTACAACGCTACGCATTCGTGCAGTTTTTGTTACACAAGCACCTGCCATACGAGCTCCAACAATTTGGACTCTTTGGAAGTCCGTAAGGTTTGCCATTTTCTTAGGAAAAGCTTTTGGTATCTTTAAATAACTGTGAAAGAGGTTTATTTCAATTAAACATATCACATGACATAAATAATAAATAAAAAACATTAAAATAAGGCAAGGTTTGATTGTTTAAAACGCATTCAAAGATTGATGCCCAAAAGGTTAGGCGTTGCTCTTATTTTTTCCAGCCCCTATATGTATATATATATATATGATGATGATGATTGCAACGTCTTGTCAGACGAGTGCCACTCTCTCAGACATTTAAAATCCATGAGCCCAAATGCCTGAGGGAGTATCTATACAACGATGATGTTACAGAGTTTTAGCTTTGTACGACAGCAAAGTCTCTCTCTCGGTTCAAAATGTTAGGATCCAGCAACAAGCAAGAGCAAGATAGCTAGCAACAAATTAAACTGCAGACAAGCTAAATGCGGGTACTGGTCTTCCGCTTTATGTTTTTTTAAGTCAGAGATTTGCTTCTCCTAGAAAGGTTGCCTTCACCACGGGCTACGGACGCCCTCTCCGCCCCATATATATATATATATATATATATATATATACATATATATATATATATATACATATATACATATATATATATACATATATACATATATACATATATATATATATACATATATATATTTATATATATATACATGTATATATATATTTATATATATACATGTATATATATTTATATATATATTTATATATATACGTATATATATTTATATATAGATACATATAGATACATATATATATATTTATATATATACAAATATATATATTTATATATATACATATATATATATATTTATATACATATATATATATATTTATATATATACATGTATATATATTTATATATATATACATGTATATATATTTATATATATATATAAATGTATATATATTTATATATACATATATATATATTTATATATACATATATATATATATATATATATATATATATTTATATATATATATACATATATATATATTTATATATATATACATATATATATATTTATATATACATATATTTATATATATATATACATATATATATATTTATATACATATATATATATTTATATATATACATATATATATATTTATATATATATATTTATATATTTATATATATATATTTATATATTTATATATATATATTTATATATTTATATATATATATTTATATATATATATATATATATATATATATTTAAAATGCCGATGCAATCGGTAAATTTATAGAAATGACAAAAATATCACGTTATGAAGTTGTTCGCATATTCATAGTTGAGTATATTAAAAGTTCTGGTTAATATATATTTTTTAAATCAATGCCAGATTGTGAAAAACTCAACTTTATAGATTCATAGATAGATTACTTTATATGTATGGATGAATAGATATTGACTTAATGAGATAACATGGTAAAGACGTGTGTTTGTGTATGGTGTAACAAAACATGTGTGAATCCATCTGATTGTTTAATGTTGGATGTTTTATGTTTGTCATCGTTGTGTTGTGTGACATCGCGTAGCAGTGGGAAAATAGCATAGAAAAAACGCATAGGTGTCAGAATTTGATCTAATTATCAAACGTCACAAGCTGTTTACACCATTTTACTAGGATTTGACAAGCCGAAGAAATTGTATCATTGTTTTGGTGTTTCTTGACAGAAAAAAATCAGAATATCAAAAATCAATAATTTTATGAACAAAACCCAGATAATGTGACATCTATTACCTGAAATAAGCTTTCCTTTATGTTTATCTACGCATTCTTACAAATAACGTTACTTGACAGAGAAAAGTTGATTCCCAACTAGTACCGAAACAGTCTCGCAAATGTGTAGCCGTAAATGTGTAAAATATTAATACCAAATAATGTATGTACAGTTCTATTTATTGTAAAAAAAACTAGATATTATATAATGAGAGTACAGATTTGTTGAATGACTTCATGCAGACATATAATCTCAGTATTGGGACATGTTAAAGTGAATACTGAAAATAAGTATATAAAATTTTATATTTCTTTATAACATTTTATGTGGTTAGATAAATGTAATAAACTCGTGCAGACGGAACTTCACAAAAATTATATACATACACAGATATGTGTGTGCGTGTTTATACACGCACACATACACATATATATATGTGTGTGTGCGTGTTTATAATTTAATTTTCATATACCTATTTTATACTGTATTATCAGGATCTAGTCAGATAGTTACACCTGTTCAATTTAATTTTGATAATCTATGAAAAATATATGATCTACACTTTTATATTATACGTGCATACACTAGATAATTTAAAAATATATAAATATATAATTATAATAATTAAAATTTATATATGTAACTTATGTATATTAGTTACATATATAAATTTTAATTATACATACATTAATTACGTGTATAAAGTTTAAATAAACGTACATACATTAGTTACATGTATAAATTTTAATTATACATAGATAGATAGATATATTAATTATACAGGGGCGTAAAAGATTTGAGAACACTTAAATCTTTTTAATTTAAATTAACAATATAGACTATATAAGTTTTTGTCTTACAGAAGAGCCCATAGCTGATACCTTGTATGTAATTTATATATATATATATATATATATATATATATATATATATATATATATATGATGTGCATAATATACAGGGTGCGTAAGGTATTTGAATTCACTTATATTTTTGTAATGTAAATTAAAAAGATCTAATTCATTTTACTTTAAGAAGATCCTATGGCAGAGAGAGAGAGAGAGAGAGAGAGAGAGAGAGAGAGAGAGAGAATTAAACATAGATTAATATTATATATTTTTTAAAATAGTGAATTTCAATAATTTAACAGTTCCATCCCCCGTTTTCTAAAACTGTTTAAAGGTGCCCTCAGATACTTAACGTACCCTGTATATTATACATAATATATTTATCATAACGTCTGGATCCTAATTCAAGTCGATATCATACATTGCGATAAATAATCAACTTGTCAAAAACGATGAGATTTCCTAATTAAACTGGATCGGATAAGTTAATCAACTCCATCATAATGTGAAGTTAAAAAAAATGTACATCATCCGTATTTTTGATAGATGATCACTTGCCCGGGAAAATATTTATTTACTTGATTCTTATTACGTTTTAATCCATTTTAAAACATTGATATATTATTTTATTACCGAGGTAATAACTTCGCGCTGAAAAATTAAAACTAAGCTGCGTTCAAACCGACAATATAACTTGTAATTCTCGCAAGACAGTTTTCACATGTACAGTTGAACCTTTTTATGCTTAATTTACGAGATTAAAGCCTGCAGTCGATTTGGAACTCCGTTAAAATAAAAATCAATTTGTATTAATGTGTATATAAGTTTAATCCCGGCATGCAGATTATTCGATTAAGCAACATGGCTTTTCTGAGATTTCTAAGAAAATCATTTCAAGTATTTTTTAAATGGGGACACCGCTAATCAAGGCCCAAACGCCATTCAAGGTAAGACTTAATGTATGACAGTTGGTTAGGAGGACAACAACGAGATTGATTAGTAATGGTAAGCGTAGTGTTTTTTTATTCAAGAGGGCGTTTCGACAGAAAGTTATTTACATTTGACTAAAAACGACCATGTTATATTTAGCTGGGAAGCAACTCCGCCCTATAATGTTCCATAGACAGCAGTTTAAGAAAATAAACTTAATAATAATAAAACAATGATAGTTGTATTGAAAAACTGAGGATTACGCAGAGAAGTGTAATGTAAAGTTTCAGTGGATTTCAATTAAAAATTCAGATAAAAACACGATAAATTAAATTTCTTCCCCCCCAAAAAAAAGTTTTGTAACCAACGATTGCCAATAATAATACGCTGCCTGGACGCTCCTCGTTCAAACTTCTAGGATTAACAGTCACAGGCAACACGAATTAAAGCAAATAAATTGAAAACATTCCCTTAACCATGCTAAAAAATTACATCTGACAACATCTTATACTGCTACAAAACAACCCATCATACATGCATGGAGTATTGTTTCCAGATCTAATCTGTTGCGTCTACTACAAGTTTCTTCCTCTTGGCAAGGTAAAAAGGAGACTCAAACGTACTAGGTCTCGCAATATTAACCGAGATCCAATTTTATTCCACAGTGACAATTTTGCATCTCTGTACCTGTTTAACTAGTAGTTTTATGGAAAGTGTTTTGACGAATTCGAAGCACGTATATCAACCTCGACTTAAATACTCCCGAGTAAATCTACAAGCCACAAAAAACAAAGCACATATATGTATATAAATATATATATAAATATATATATGTATAAATATATATGTATACATATAAATATGTATATATATGTGTTGTCCGTAGATGTCAGAAAGCTTTTTACTCTAATAGTTCCATGCCTCAAACTTCAGAATACTCTTCAGGTTTCCTGCCGTACGGACTGTACTGACTAGCAAAAAGTTAAATACAATATAAACAGATATCTAGCTGTTTAACGCCCTATATAGTGTTTGTATTAATATCGTTCGAAATAGTAGCTCCATTTGCCTGGTTTTTAGTGAATAAGATTAGGAAACGTACAATTTTAGGCGTAAATAACCTTTTTCTTCACCCTATTCCCTCTGCTTCACTTTTTATTATCAAGTAAGATCTTTGACTTACTTGTTGTTTCATCAAATACTTTTGCAAGCAAAATCCGATCCCGCATTTTGCTAATTCCTACAATCTGATGAGAAGGAAAGTATTTCTTCGAACTCCGCAGATTAGGGACTATCCATTTATTTAGTGTTACCTTTTCAAATTAAATATGTTTTTAACTCTTTTTCAAAGTGTTTTTTAACATGTTTTATTAACTATTTGCTCTTATATATATATATATATATATATATATACTATATATATATATATATATATATATAGTATATATATACATACTATACTCCATTAAATTCGTTTTTCGTGTGTGTGTATTGATATTCATATTAAAAACCCTCTTTTCTATTTATTTAAAAAAGAAAATTTTTTTATATATGGGATGTGGAATTGCATTCACTAGCAAAATATATAGCTTATCTGCATATTTTTTAAACGTTCATTTTAATTATTTCCCTATTAGTATATTCGGTTTTCTTATGGGATGATCATCTTTAGTTAACTATTACGTGTAATTATATTCATGCAGATATTCTACATGATTTATACTTGCATAATATTTGCGTAAGAAGTTTACAATAAACACAAAATTGTTTCCACATATATTTATGTATACGTATATATTTTTGTTTAACAAATTTTGCCTACCAAACACCTCCTAGAGTCTTTTTGCTTACAGACAGGAATCTTCATATATAAAGTATTGAATCCATGCGAATCAGTATATTAAGGTTTTACACTGGAAAATCACTGCAAAAGTGTGAACATTAAAAAAAATGCCACGTTAAGGTCGAACGCCGGCATTACGAATACATAATGTAGTAGCTATTGGTTCATGTTTAATTTTTAGCCTTGCATTATAAATGTCTTCATAGCCCAGTCATTGACGACAGAGGCACAAATAAATCGTGAGCTGAACGTTTTGGTTTCGATTCTTAGTGGTGGCGGACGAGTCTTTTTTTAAAAACTTTTTCAATCATTACTACGTGTTGCGTCCAATCGATCTATATCTATCTATCTATATAAAAGTGAAAGTGTCGGTCTGTCTGTCTATGTATGCGTGTCTGTGTACATTTCCCTACACAATAACTCTGTCAATTTTCAGTCCACAGACTCGAAATTTGATATACAGCGTATTGAGATTTGGACAAATCTTTATAATCGTTTTTTGGACAGGAATTTGACTGTTAAGGGGTCAAAATCCAACGATTTTACCTTTAATAACTCTACAAAACTCATTCGCCAATTTTGGGTCTAAACACTTGAAATTTTAGATATAGACTCCTTACTAACTTGATTTGAGCTCAGAACAATAACTGTTAAGGGTCATAATAGGGATCAAAGTTAAAAAAAAAATTGACCGCTTGGTCTAACCATTTGAAATTTTACATAAAGGGTATTCAGAGATAAGACACGCTTTTTAATCGGGTTGGGTCGACAATTTGAGTTAAAAATGTATAAATGTATATATGTATGTATGTTTGCATGTCTACCTAAACCTTTCGACAGAGTCGACGGATTTTTACAAGATCAGTATCGTTTTGAAGTTCGACCGTTCAGTCGACAAATATCGAAGAATTGGCTAATAACATAAGTACCTTCACCTTCAAGTGGGTACGTTTCTACAGGGCGGTCGCCTTTTTCGCCGATATTTTCGAAAGTCATTCTCTCCTTTCGATTGTCTAGCCTTAATTAAAACCTATGTCACTTCCTGTTTGGTGGTGGTCGTAACAGCAAAAACGTCATGTTTTCTCCTGTTCTTTCCCTCCTTTGGTTACGGGTTCGAGCCTGCCTTCCTACTACCACTTTTTGTTGCTCAACTTTGACCCTTAAAACACCCGAACAACGCCGGGCTAGAAAGCTAGTATACATAATGAACTCTACCGTCGTGTTCGACGTATGAGGGCCAACAAATTCGCTCTGTTTCACTCTGCTTTCAATGCTTGTGCCGCATGTGTGACACGAGGCCAGCTCTGCTCCCGAAAACCAAGCCGAATGACTCACAGGACACAGGCTGGGAAGGTGCTGTTCCTACTCTTGCTCTACGAAGGTTTGTTTGATTCGATAGCCGTGTGTGTCAATGTATGTTTTAATGCCCGCAAAACATTTTTCCCTACAGTTTTCTATCCGCAGCATCTTCTTCAAAGGTTTTGGGTTCAGGCCTGCGTGCTTAAGATTGGCCTTCAGCTTATTCCCGCACCTCAGAAATGGACGACCCACATTTCGATTACCCTCTTTCAGTTTACTGTATGCTAGTTGCTTAGGAAGACGGTTTTCATCCATGCGAACAAGTGACCAGCCCACCGTAGCTGAGACTTCATAAGAAGGTCTCAATACTAAAAATGTCGCACCTAGCAAACAATCCCGAGTTAGGGGCCTTGTCTTTCCATGTTAATCCACATATACTGCGAAGGCAACGCTTATAGAATGTATCCAGTTGCGCAATCTGCCTACGGTATGGGGTACAGGCTTCCGATCCATACACGAGTATCGAAACAATCACTGCATGATAAACTGAGATTTTGGTCTTTAGAGTCAACCCTCTTTCATTCCAAACTCTTGACCGCAGTTTGCCGAAGGAACCAGTCGCCTTTGAAATTCAGCTCAATATCTCATCATCAAGTGATGCTGACGAATCCACCTTACTTCCGAGATAGGCAAATGATTTGAAATATTTTAGAGGCTGTCTATTCACTAAGATTTTCTGAGGCGGTTCCAAATATTCTGGTCTCGGAATATTCCCACCACCTTGCTGTACGAGGTGGGATGTCGTTGGTAGATAGATTCTATATATACATATATATATTAAAACATATAAAAATACATATACATATATATATATTAAAAACATAAAAATACATATATATAAATATATATATATACAAAATACAGACATATATATCCATAAATATACATGTATATATACAAAAATATGCATATATATATACATATATATATATATGCATAAATATACGTATATATACATAAATATATATGCACAAATATACATATAAATATATATGTACATATAATTATATAAATATACATATATACATATATATATATAAACAAATATATATATGTAAATATATATACGTACAAACATATATAAATATACAAATATATATATATACAAATATATATATATACACAAATATATATATATTCAAATATATATATACACACACATATATATATATACACAAATATATATATATACACACAAATATATATATATGTACACAAATATATATACATACAAATATATATATATACAAATATATATATATACAAAAATATATACATACAAATATATATATATATATACAAATATATATACATATATATACATACAAATATATATACATACAAATATAGATATACGCATACAAATATATATATACGTATACAAATATATATGTACGCATACAAATATATATATACATACAAATATATATATACATACAAATATATATATACACAAATATATATATATACATACAAATATATATGCATACAAATATATATATACATACAAATATATATATATATACATACAAATATATATATATATACATACAAATATATATATATATACATACAAATATATATATATACATACAAATATATATATATATAAATATATATATATATACAAATATATATATACAAATATATATATACATACAAATATATATATACATACAAATATATATATACATACAAATATATATATGCATAAAAATATATATATATATATACAAATATATATATATACAAATATATATATATACAAATATACATATATACAAATATATATATATATATACTTACAAATATATATATGCACATATATATATACATACAAATATATATATACAAATATATATATATATATACATACAAATATATATATATATACATAGAAATATACATATATACATACAAATATATATATATATACAAATATATATACAAATATATATATATATAGGTATATATATATATACATACAAATATATATATACATAGAAATATATACATATACAAATATATATACATATACAAATATATATATATACATAAAATATATATATACACACATATATATATACAAATATATATATACAAATATATATATATATACAAATATATATATATACAAATATATATATGTATATACAAGTATATATATACAAATATATATATATATATATAAAATATATATATATACAAATATATATATTTACATACAAATATATTTATATATACAAATATATTTATATATACAAATATAATTATATATACAAATATACATATATATACAAATATACATATATACATATACAAATATATATATATGCATACTCATATATATATAAATAAATGTATATACAAATATATTTATATATACAAATATATATATATATACAAGTATATAAATATATACAAATATATACAAATATATACAAACATATAAATATATACAAATATATAGATATATATATATCAATATATATATATATATCAAAATATATTTATACAAATATATATATATAATATATATAAATACAACTATATATATAATATATATATACAAATATATATATATAAATATGTATATAAACATATAATATATATAATATATATATACAAATATATATAAATATGTATATTAAATTATAAACATATATACATACATATGTACATATATGTATACATATAAACATATATATATATGCATATATATAAATATATATACATATATAAATATATATGTACATATAAATATACATATAAATATATATATATAATATATATACATATAAATATACATATAAATATACATATACATATACATATAAATATACATATATATGCATATAAATATACATATATATGCATATAAATATACATATATATGCATATAAATATACATATATCCATGCATATAAATATACATATATATATGCATATAAATATACATATATATATATATGCATATAAATATACATATATGCATATAAATATACATAGATATATGCATATAAATATACATATATATATGCATATAAATATACATATATATATATATATATGCATATAAATATACATATATATATGCATATAAATATACATATATATATGCATATAAATATATATGTACATATAAATATATATATATATGCATATAAATATATATATATATATGCATATAAATATATATATATATGCATATAAATATATATATATATGCATATAAATATATATATGCATATAAATATATATATATATGCATATAAATATATATATATATGCATATAAATATATATATATATGCATATAAATATATATATATATATGCATATAAATATATATATATATATGCATATAAATATATATATATATATATATATATGCATATAAATATATATATATGCATATAAATATATATATATATGCATATAAATATATATATATATGCATATAAATATATATATATATGCATATAAATATATATATATATGCATATAAATATATATATATATGCATAAATATATATATATATATATGCATATAAATATATATATATGCATATAAATATATATATATATATGCATATAAATATATATATATATATGCATAAATATATATATATATATGCATATAAATATATATATATATGCATATAAATATATATATATATATGCATATAAATATATATATATATGCATATAAATATATATATATATATGCATATAAATATATATATATGCATATAAATATATATATATATGCATATAAATATATATATATATATGCATATAAATATATATATGCATATAAATATATATATATATGCACATAAATATATATATATATATGCATATAAATATATATATATATATATGCATATAAATATATATATATGCATATAAATATATATATATGCATATAATATATATATATATATGCATATAAATATATATATATATATGCATATAAATATATATATATATATATGCATATAAATATATATATATATGCATATATACATATATATATATCCATATATACATATATATATATATGTATATATATATATATATATATGCATATAAATATATATGCATATAAATATATATATATATATATGCATATAAATATATATATATGCATATAAATATATATATATATATATATATATATGCATATAAATATATATATATATGCATATGAATATATATATATATATATAAATATATATATATATATATGTATATATATATATGCATATACATATAAATATACATATGGCTTATTCCATGTCAAATCGACAGGGGTAAAACCATGTCCGACACGGATTTTTTTCAAATTTGCTACACTTATAGATCTCCATAATAGGAATTGAATGGCACCTGTTACACATCTCAAGGTCAAGGGATTTCTGAGATATTACCTTGACCTTTTAAAAAATCTTAATTTTTATGGAAAAGTGACCAACTTTAAAAGACGATATCTCTGTTATTTATGTGCCTACAAAGTTCATTTATATATCATTCTAAAGTACTTGGATAGATCTACCATTTTATTTGAGGATATTTTTTCAAGGTCAAGTTTTTAAAAGTTGACCTTTACCTTGACTTTTAACCTTAATATACTCAAAAAACGTTATTTGAATTTTTTTCAAATATTGACAAAAGATTTGTCTATCTTATGACAGTATATATTTCAAATTTCATGATGGGTTTTGAACTGGAACCATTCCTACAAGCGTTTTAAAGAAGTGGGCTAAATTCAAAATGGCGGAATGTAGTACCTGCTACTTCATATAAAAACATTTTGGTATTTCACAATATGGTCATGTTTGATATCTTTGTAAAGCTAATTTAATGCTGATTAATATATACATAAAACCATGGTCACAAAATCCATATAAACACATTTATGTTGATGAAACTGAATTTTTTTCAATTTTTTTTTTAAGCAACACAGATTTTTATGGAAAAAATCATGTAATAAAAAATAATTTTGAAAGGCGTTAAGGATTTATAAAATTATTACATAAACCATTTTTTTTTCGATGATTTATATTCTAAATCCAAAAAAAGGCAATGAATGTTATTTATGGGTAGTTTTCAATGAAAAACTTTAAAAATGAATGTTCTAAAAAAATTCTTGACATGTTGAATTTTATGCAAATTCTGGTTGTCAAGTCAAACTGCTTTATAATGATTTTCATACTTTTCTTGTACAACACGGATTTTGATACAGAAAATGATGTTATAGAGAATTCTAAAAAGTGTGTTGAGATCTAATTTGTTTATAGCATAAGCAACATTTGATGTCGATGGTAAACAGTTTATTTGACATTTGACATCCACAAGAAATCAATCTGTGTACATTGCAATATATTACAGAATGAAAAATCTGTTTTACTGAAACGTTTTTTATAATAATGAACGTTAAAGTATTTATTTAGATTTTTCTTTCAAAATCCTTCTTTCTAAAATATTTGATGCCTTTTTCATTTCATTTTTTGAAAGTTTATAAGATATCCCTGTTTCAGTTATTGGATCAACTGAGCTAAGAATGTCAGAATATTTCAAAATTGAAATATTTGGATATGATGGATAATAGAAAGATGGAGTGGGTCCATTTGGTTGTAAAAATGTTAATTTCACCGTTCCATTATCTGGATATTTTTCAAGTACACATCCTAACCACCAATTCCTCCCATGAAGTGCTGTCACAAATCTGTTAATGTCTTCGGACTCCATATTGTTTCTTTTTGTGATTCGAACTATTCTTCCTTTATTTTGTAAACTTGAAACTGTTTTTACGTCCACTTCTCTTTGAGAGACAGGAATGAAAGTATGTAATTTTCATGTTCCTATAATCGAAGAGGAATTGTTAAATCTATCTTCTAAGATGTTTGCTTCCTCTCTCCATTCTGCAGTTGAGGAATATAAGAAATGTATTCCAGATATATTTTTCTTGCATAAAAATACAGTTGTCTTGGCGTCATTATTTGCTCATTATAGGGTCGCTGCAGGCTAGCTTTTGCTGCTAACCTTTTAACAGTGCCACCTAACCCATCACATGGTCCTTTCCCATGAGAAGTAGCAAAAAAGTGCCGCTCTGCATCAATACCAAAATCAGATTTATGATGACACAGATTTATAAAGTTTTTAAAATTTTTGTAGTGTATAACAGCCCCATCAGAGAAATATATCATTTTTTGGAGATCAAAATCAAGAATTTCTTTTAATTGTTCTATACACTTTCTTTGAAACAAATGGACAGCTACTGTATCATGCTTGAGACAATCAGATATTATTACAAAATTAATATGCTCACGGCCAATTCCATTTCGATAGTAGCAGATGAATAGATGCAATGTAGCTTGATCATTATTCCAATGGAATCCTTGAGCCGCATCTTGCAAAACAAATGAATAATTCTCTGAAAAATCTGCTATTGCTAAGACTACGCCAACCCTCAAAGAACCTTTACGATCAGAAAAAAATGTTGATTGTGCTTTGGCAATGAAATTATGCTTCTTTAATGTTTGAAGGCCCGCATGGAAAGTTTCAATGAATTCGTCTGTGGATTGTCATAGAGTTTGTAGAATGGTTCTATCAGTTGACCACTGTTTATATACAAAATCATCAACTGAATTTTTGTGAAAAATTTCAATATATAAAACAAAATCATTCATCAGTTTGTTGCAAGTTGAGCAGTCACACAAGTAACAATTTGTCGATGCTTCATTGCATATAACAGCAAGTATGCATTGGTGGTAATCTGTCAAATGATAACTTTCTCCTTCAGTCAGTTTAGCAAGATGAGATCCTGCAATCATCAACTTCATATTCTGATGAACTGTGCAAATGCAGACAGTATGGGTCCGAGCACCACCTGCAAGCACACATTCTTTCGGTCTAAGCTCAGCGAATTTAGAGAAGCTTATTTTCTCTTGGTTCTTTAATTTGAATAATTCAAATGCCTCTTTCAAATTACAGAGAACGAGATATTTTTGTTCCTGAACCCGTTTCCCATCCTTTAAAACAGTCTTGTAATCATTTTTCCAGGCATTACTCTACTGACCTTTTCACTTTTATAAAACTGCTTTATCTTATTACTTATCTCTTGTGGGAATCTAGTTTTTCGTGTATTTGGAAACGCTAAAATTCCTTCCTCATTCACAAGTTTTATTGCTTGTCTCGCCATGTACATTGTAGTGCCAAATTCTGTTTGTATGTAAACTTATGAAATTATCAATAAATGGTTAATTTTCTTTTTAATATTCATCCAAAAAGTCAAGCCAATATAAGTAAATAAATAGAAAGAATGTTATCAGAGTATGCTTTAGCCTTTATAAAGGAGTGACAAATAAACAAATAAGCCGGGTCGCCGTTAAACTCAATGCTCAAGGAGTACCAAAAATGTAGAATAACACTTTTGTTTAGGAGAATATTGCTGAAGACTTATTTAAAAAATAATAATAATAATAATAATAATAATAATAATAATAATTAGTAGTAGTAGTAGTAGTAGTAGTAGTTTTATATAGTAAAACATCTACTTTAATTCTACATTTACATGAAAATATAACTTACATGTATATGGTGCCTAGCAAAATTTCAATCTTGAATTTATGCGTCTTATCTGTTCCAAAATGTAGAATATTGCTAGGGTGAACTAGCTGATCCAATGGGGAAGTGGAGTTCTCTGGATGAAGTCTGGAACCAAAAACCATGAATGCCAGAACAGCTGGCATTTGTAGAGAGGCACCTGCTTCTCCAGGCATGTTTAGCCAATCAGGCGCCTCTAAATGGAATAACCCACCATGCCTGACTAATTGTAGGCTGGTCCATAATGGTGGAGAGGGGAGGTAAGCGCATTCTTGAATGACAAGACAACTGGGAAAGTGGTTTCAATAATATTATTTGTTTCTAATCTTTTATTGCTTTTTTTCTTTACCCATCCCCCTAGCTAGTAAGCAGGTAGCAGCTTCACCCAGTAAACAAACAGAGACTTCAAAAATCAACGGAACATTGTCACCAAAGCTTGTCTGACATAGAGATGATAAAACTTTCACTCAGTCCACTAACTTATTGAAATTTAATAGCTTTTAGCACTTTCTTGTCAGATTTGTCAATGTTGAAGGACTGGACAAACGGAAAGGTCATGCTTTATGTTTTTTTTCACACAGCTAAAATAAATCCACATCACATGTTTATGTTATTAGGTTTTACTTTTACTGATAGTTTAAAAATAAATATTCTTCATTTAATCTTTTAGTATCAGTAATAGAACAGAGAAACATTTTTGGGGGGAATGGCATATTAGTTTTCTGATTCTGATACCCCAAAAAGTTCCGATTTCCAGATTTCGATTAACTGTCCCAATACAAATTATATCACTTTTTTCCATAACAAAATATGTGTTGCATAAAAAATAATTTAAAGAAAATTCAGTTTCATCAACATAAATGTTTTTATATGAATTTTGTGACCATGGTTTTATGTATATATTAATCAGCATTAAATTAGCTTTACAAAGATATCAAACATGACCATATTGTGAAATACCAAAATGTTTTTATATGAAGTAGCAGGTACTACATTCCGCCATTTTGAATTTAGCCCACTTCTTCAAAACGCTTGTAGGAATGGTTCCAGTTCAAAACCCATCATGAAATTTGAAATATATACTGTCATAAGATAGACGAATCTTTTGTCAATATTTGAAAAAAATTCAAATAACGTTTTTTGAGATAATTAAGGTTAAAGGTCAAGGTCAACTTTTAAAAATTTGACCTTGAAAAATATCCTCAAATAAAATGGTAGATCTATCCAAGTACTTTAGAATGATATATAAATGCACTTTGTAGGCCCATAAATAACAGAGATATCGTCTTTTAAAGTTGGTCACTTTTCCATAAAAATTCACATTTTTTAAAAAGGTCAAGGTCATATCTAAGAAATCCCTTGACCTTGAGATGTGTAACAGGTGCCATTCAATTCCTATTATGGAGATCTATAAGTGTAGCAAATTTGAAAAAAATCCGTGTCGGACATGGTGTCTGCCCCCCCCCCAAATTTGTCGATTTGACATGGAATGATCCATATGCATATACATATAAATATACATATATATATGTATAAATAATATTCATATATATATATATATATATATATATATATATATATATATATATATATATATATATATATATATATATCGTAGCAACCCTTCATAAAAAAATCAACACTTGTCAGTTCTTCAAATGCCGCAAATTTAAGCTCAATTAAATGTGCCTGTTGAAAGAGTCCATACCTAATTTTATCTGCCTTTTATTCCTCTGTAACATTACTTGCTCATGATATCCTCTTAATAGAAGTATTTTAGTGTTCACGTCATTGTGAAAAAAATATCTCTTAATAGAGAAGGTAAAAATGATCTCAGCATAATGGATAATTTTATTTAAAATTTTTACCTTAAACATTAATGCAGCACAAATTTTGCAGAAACACGGTTAACTAGCTAAAACTTATTAGCATATCCCTTCTTGAATTTGACAGCCTGCAGTCTGTATATCATTCCTTGAATTAGTCTCCGGCAATATTACGGTGGAAGAGCATCCCACTTCTGTTAATGTAGTCTAAGGTTTCTTCAGATTTTAAATGTTATCATTGCGTAGCTGTTGCTTGATTTAATTCCATACGTTTTCGATAAGATTGAGGTCAGAAAATTGTGCAGGCCAATCCAAACACGGAATATCATGCTCTTCTAAGGAACCTCTTGACATTGCCAGCTGTGTGAGTTGGAGCATTATCCTGCATGAAGATGGGATTATCATCAAAATCCAGCCACAGTAGGTTAAAAAAATGTTCAGTAAACATATAAATGTACTTTTCGAATTAATTTGACCTTGCAAGCGACCTATAGGCCTTGGACTATCGGCACTAATAACAACTACACCAAAACTTAACCTACACCATCTTACAGCGTTTAAACTGTGCACCTAAGACTAAATTCTTCGCCATTTCGTCGACGGACGTACTGTCTACTATCACTGCTTAGCCTATTGAACTCGCTTTCGTCGCTAAAAGTCATCTTCGACCAATGTAAAGAGTCATGATCTTCATTGCATTTGCCATGTAGGAAGTAACTCTAGGGCGACAAGATTTAGGGGGGCATCTCGAACAATGTCGGTGTTTTCGTGCTTTTGAAAGTCATTCGTTTTATCATCACATTTCAATCTCCGCCCGATTTCTCGATTGGATAAACCAGAAAAGTGGAGATTAATATTCCCCGGACGATCATTAAGAGAATGCCGAAAAAAGGTGGATATTTAAGCGTTTAATTCGATCCATGCCCAAGAAACCTATATCTAAAATTTCAAGTGTTTAGATCCAAAATTGGCGCAGGAGGTTGGTAGAGTTCTCAAATGGCAAATCGTTGAACTTTGACCCCTTAACAGCCGAATGTCTGTCTGTAAACGGATTACAACGATTTTCCCAAATCTCAGTACCGTGTATATCAAATTTCGAGTCTGTACAGCTAAAATTGACAGAGTTATTGCGTAGGGAAATACACACGGACACACAGACACACAGACACACACAGGCAGACACGTTCACTTTTATAGATGTATAGATAGATTTATTATTTTTATGCATATTGTACTTACTCTTGACAGTTAAAAAACTGTGCGTATGAATACAGCAGTCAGCACTAAGACAGTTCCACCACCTTGACGGTCCGAGAAGATATATTACAAGGAGAAACCAGGAAATTGGAAACCAAAGAGTCAAACAGGTTGCAACAAAATAAGCCGGGAATGAATGAGAGAATTTGGAAGAATATGTGCCCTAATGGTATCTGTAAAAGAGAATGACACTGCCAACATAACGTCACAAAGAAGAAGAAAAGCTGGGATTCAATCAAATTACGGATACGTTTCTGCGCACCTAAAAATTGGACAGAGACTCATCAGTCCAAATAGGATCATATTACTCCATCGTCTGATAGTAGGTTTGTAGAGATAGAAAATAACCTTAGATGTGCGAAAGCTTCTAAAACGATAAGAAGAACAGATTTTACGAGAAGTAATAAAAGACATGCACCTAATAACATATGAACTCCAGAAGAGATTGTTTGAGAAAGCAATGACCAATGAGATTTTGAGTCGATTTTTCATCGATAGCAGAGGCATTCATACGAACCTCACGAGGAAAAGTGAACACACCTTCAACTGAATAACAGGGTCTGCGGTTGAAACAATATAAAAGGAAACACGCTGTTTGTAATCCTCATCTATAATTTAACCCAGCCCAATTAGATCAGCTGTATATTAAAAAAAAATGATCTAGATTCAGTTATGGATTGGATTAAGAAATACCTTATCTTGTTTAATCATTTTGTGTTTATATTTTATAAAACGTACCAGGGTACAAAGGCTAAAAGCTACTCAAGTATAAGTGTTTATAATATCGTCTGTTTCAAGATAAATAATATCATGAGCGAATTGACAACGGTGATTGGCATAAAATAATTTGATCACTTAAAGAACGTTCAACATCAATCATTTTCTAATTTGTAAATTATTTTATATCAGAAAAAAGTTCAGTTAAATAAATTTTTATTTTGTAAGGTTTTATTTGATAATATTAGAAAAAAACATTATAAAATATTTATTAAATCATAAAAAAATATTTTTTTCTGAAACTTACGACATTTTTCCAAAGAATGCTGTTGTTTTTATTTTATCTTTTTTCACTTTTAACATTTTGCAAACATATTTTCAGAAATGTGACCAAACTCGCTCTGTTTTACATTTGCGCCAGCTTCGCACGCGTAATCATCGCATTAGACAACAATCGTCTTAAACACCACGCATATCCACATTTTATCAGAAATATGATGAAAATAAATAGAAACAAAATAAAACAAAAAAAACAAAAAAAGAAACAGTATTTTTGAAAAAAATGTATTCGTACCAGATATCGCAGAAAAAAAACGATTTTAATCATTTAATAAGATTATTTATTTGTTTAAATTAATTATTTAATATGTTTTATCGTTTTAAAATTTTCTAATTAATTATTTAATGTGTTATCGTTTTAAAATTGTAAAATTAACTGTTAAATAGCAATTTAGCCATTGTGATTTATAAGATCAGAGCAAAATTAATAAGCATAAAGAATGGTTCTGTTCTAAACAAACAATTTAACGCAAGTTTCTATTCTCTCTGTATTTCAGGAAACAGAAGTAAGACTGTTACACAACTTGTAATTCTGGGAAATAAGAAAAATTACAGCGAGATAATAAAACACGAAATTGGAAACGAAAGAGTCAAACGCGATTAAGCAAAATAAGCCGGGAATGAATCAGAAAATTTTGAAGAACACATGCTCTAAAAGTATCTATAAAAATAATAAGACTGCCAACATCACGTCTGTAAGAGGGATGTCTCAACGAAGAAGAAAAGGTGGGAATCATTCACATTAATATACGTTTATGCACCTTACGAATCACCTTTAAATCGGACATAGAGTCATCAATCCAAATATGATAATATTACTCCAGTAGATTTGCAGCGATTGAAAATAACTTTAGATGTGAGAAAGCTTTTAAAGCGATTAGAAGAACCGAATTTATGAGAAGCAGTTTAAGCAACGAATCTAATAGATACACCCCGGGAAAGATTGTATGAGAAAAATGAGTCGATTTTTCATCAATAGCAATGCCATCCATAAAAATTTCACGAATAAAAGGGGTACACTTACAATTGGATGACAGGAGCTGAGTTTAAAGAGCACAATAATAAACATATTGAATTATTATTTTGTAAACGATAAATTGATTACAAGTTTCGCCTCCTCCTGTATTTCATAATTTCTAATGGTATTAAAGTGTAAGCGGGTGCAAGAAACTCGATTGAATTTTTTATTATTGAATCCTCGTTTATCAAGACCGGGGTGTCAGTCAAGTATCAAGGGTTTATAAGTGTTAGATGATACAACAGTGTGATGATTAGTGCTGATGGAAGTTGAGTAGATGTTAATTAGAAGGAGAGATAAACAAAAAACTTGTATGCATTACATTAAAAAACAACTATGTTATAGTCAGCTGGAAAGCAACTCTGCAACATTGTGTTCCACAGACGAGTAGTTCTGAGGAAAAGAGTTTTGCTCATATGATATTCTTTTAGTTTGATGCAAAGATAAAACTGGCTGATAATGGCTGTAGATAAGCGAGTGCTTAACGTGACTGTTTTACAAGGTTTTTCATTAGATTGTAGCTCAGTCGAGCATCAGCTATGAAAATAAAGCAGAGACAGGCTACCAGCATCTCTTCTGTGAACCTAACCGAAATCAGCGCCCACGTGGTTATCTATTACATAATTAGTCAACCCTTCCCGAATAGTACAAACATACACGTCATATCTAGTAATAATTTCAATACAGGATTTGTCGCGAAAAGCAAATGCTATTCATCGGAAGTAATGTCCCGATAGCATGACGTTTCTCATTCGGTTTAATGGATCTCAAATGAATAACAGCCAACGGCGTCACTGCGATCCCAGAGACTTGAATACGTGAAATTCATCAGCCTTATTCCCGACCACTTTTGCAATAATGGCCGACACTAATCGCGCACCTAATAGATGGATACTGAAAACAGATAAGATGTAATCATTCATGACGAAGTGCAGATCCAGCCAAACGAGAGTAGCAGAATTATCAGCATCTAAGAAACAAAGTGAAAAATATGCAGACAAAAAGCATAAAATATAAACATATTGGAATAACAAAGGTGAACATCTACAATGATTTAAAACGAACGAAATCTGATAGAACTGTCATGATTAGATTGTGTGCGTTGTCCCCATCAGCAACCACGTATGCTCATAAATTCTTATTTGCTTGTGTTACGGTTTCATTAACGAAAAATCGCAGTTGCTACGTTTCCACTAATCAACGATCAAGTAATGGAATGAAAAATACTGTATGCATACATACATGAGTGTTTATCACATAATTTTTCATAACAGTCTCCTATTATTGTAGTTTCAATTAGTGGCTGTTCATGTGCAGTTATGTCGTCTAGTGGTTGTCGGTCGACTGTTTGAGACAAATATACTACTAATACATGAGAAGAAAAGGAGAATTTTAGGGTTTTATTGGCGAAAGCATGTACTTATGATAAGAGATAAGATCATTATTTACCCATCTTAGTCTATGTTAACTTAGTTTCTAACTTGGGGATTGCGACACAGCCTGACAGAAACATCGGTAGCATTCAGCTAATATTATCTCTTCATTATTTGCGTGTGCTGTTCGCTTAACTTCGACAGAGGAACTGGAAATCCTTTGTTTCTCTTTTTTCGAAAATCACATGTGCCATATCGTGATCGTCCAACTATATATTTTGTTTAAGGTGTCTGAAATCTGGCCGGAGATTCAAATTACGTATACTGCGTCTAGATACACTGTTTTCCGCCAGATGATTCTAACAAGCAACAATAGTTAAACGCTAGCTAACTGATTCTCTACTAACTTGAATAAGGTTTTTAATACGTAACACAATGGAAAAGTAATGCTAAAAATAAAGGAATTTACTTACAAATGCAAAGATCAGAAAATTTCAGTCAGCAATTCCAGTTTTCAATGATAATAAACGAAAAAACATCTTACCTGCAATTAAAATAAAAAAGAAGTCATTTATCCTTTAAATTACATAACTAAAAAAATACATTACACATTCATAAAGAAAACAGATTTAGTATGCACTGATGTAGAAATGCATATATATGCATATATATGTATATGCATATATATGCACATATATGCATATATATATAGCATATATATATGTATATATATATAGCATATATATATGCATATATATATAGCATATATATATGCATATATATATAGCATATATATATGCATATATATATGTATATATATAGCATATATATGCATATATATGCATATATATATGTATATATATAGCATATATATGCATATATATATATGTATATATATAGCATATATATGCATATATATACCATATATATGCATATATATATATGTATATATATGGCATATATATGCACATGCATATATATATATGTATATATATAGCATATATATATATGTATATATATATGCATACATATAGCATATATGATGTTGCATCCCTCTGCCTGTTCTACAAATACTTCAATGGTGAATGCTCTGACGAACTGCAAACACTTGTACCTCCCCGACGTAACTACCCCCGACAAACCCGACAAGCTACTAAGTCTCATCCCTTTACAGTAGAGATCCCTAGGTGCAAGAAAGCCTTTTACTCCAATAGTTTCTTCCCCAGAACTGCGGGTCTTTGGAACTCCCTTCCGGGATTCTGCTTTCCCAACTGCAATGATATGCAGTAGTTTAAGTGTAATGTTAACAAACATCTTTCTACTCTTCTCCCCTCATAATGACCCCGCTAATTAATTCCCTAATAGTAGCCCCCTGCTTCAAAGTTGCACTGTGCCTTGTTTGGGGTGAAAATTGAATTAAAAAAAAAATATATATATATAGCATATATATATATGTATATATATAGCATATATATGCATTTATATAGCATATATATATGCATATATATATGTACATATATAGCATATATATGTGTATATATAGCATATATATGCTATATATACACATGGCAAAAAGTCGATATTCAAAATTACAAGATGTTTTCCATCTTACCATTTCTTTCTTTCAATTAAGTTAAAATGTTCTGACACCACTTGTTTTATAGCGCAAATCATTCAGCTAATTATTATCTCAACTTTTAAATTTATTTTGCCCTTAACTCATCAGAAAAATGAACTCATTAAACTTAGAAGAAATCCAAAAAATATGGGCATGATTAAAAATAAGAAAAGAATTTGCAATTGTATATTCTTTAAATTACGCCATCGTTAAATGCAAAGATGGCGTAACTAAAAGAAAATACAATTGCAATTGTAACATTTGTTTAGCTATGTATCTCATATAGATTCCAAGTGTTGCCCACTGCAAAAGAATCCCGTTGTTCCAAAGAACATCGTTTGAGAGTAAAGTAAACAGAAACAGACAGAAACAATTGTATTTGAGTAAAAAAATATAAAAAAGCATATGGAGTGTTTCTTTTATTTATTAAAGTGTATATAGTGCTTTACATAGTGATATCGACAGATATATATATATATATATATATATATATATATATATATATATATATATATATAAATCACGGTAAAATTGCAATTTTGTTTCCATCAAAAATAATCATTAAATTTCGTATTGTTAAACGCTATTTACATCATTATATATATATATATATATATATATATATATATATATATATATATATGTATATATATAAGTTCAATACGAAAAAACGTATCAACGTATGTTGTAGAACATTGTCAAATATTGAATATTGATGTAAATAGCGGTTAAAATTACGAAATTTAATGATAATTTTTGATTGAAAAAAATTGCAATTTTACCGTGATTTCTATTACAGGTTTCCACAGAAAATTCTCGGGTATGTAATTGAAACACGGTTGCGTACACACTGTGTTGCTTTATTATAATATATATATATATATATATATATATATATATATATATATATATATATATAAATATATATATATACTATCAAAAGTACCTGTCGTTGACTGTGTTCAAAAACAGCCTACAGAAAATGGACTCTGATTTATGAAAGTATGATAGATTATGAAAAGAAAGGGTTCTAAAGAGATAGCTTTGAATTGTTTTTTTTACATGGGGGGAACCACTTATCAAGGCCGGAAGGCCACTCAGGGATAAGGGTTATTGCGTGTACAGTAATCAATGAGATAGTATTGTAGTAATCATTAGTATTGGGGGTTTTGATAGAGTGTCTTACTTAAGGGGGCGGTTTGTCAGGAGTTTGTTCATGTTGGAATTGAAGACGTCCAAGTTGTACTCAGGTGGGAAACAGGCAAGCGGCAGAGAGTTCCACTGGCGTGCAGTTCTAAGAAAGAAGCTCTGCTCATGGAATCTACGTTTGGATTTAGGCACATATAAAGAGTTTGGAAAATTATTGACAGTAGTTTCAGCCAGACGGGTGTTTCTCGTGAAAGATTGGCAAGGGGGGAGGGAACGAGGGTTTGGAGCTCAGACGAGCACCTGCCATGGAAATATCGATAAAACAAAGACAGGCTCGCAAAGTCTCTTCTGTGGGAGAGAGGTTGCAGGGAAGAGAAAAGGGCATCCCCCACTAAACCACGAAGTCTCTTTTGTACTCTGTCAAGGCAGGATAGGCTATTTTGGCAGCTCCTGTCCAGATGTGGCAGCTATACTCCATCCTTGGACGTACTTGGCTTTTATACAGATAGAGAATTGCATCAGTAGCGAGATATCTTCTGGAGCGGTAGAAAGATCCCACCATTTTCCCAGCGTCTCTGGCAACAGATTTGATGTACGTGTTCCATTTCAGATCAGAAGTAAACGTCAAACCCAGAAGCTTGTCAAAACATGGAACCTCTCCAAGACGAGAGCCATCCATTTCAATTGATGCCAGATGGGGGATAAGAGCGTTGATGATGTAAAGATAGAAGCTTGGTTTTGGATGCATTAAAAGTGACCAGCCACCTCTTCCCCCATTGTACCACATTCTCAAGATTAGAGGAGAGAGAATTAGAGAGAACTTTGTCATTTACGGCCTTTGATGTGTTGCCATAGAATTCGGGAGTATCAAAACCAACGCCAAGTATGATGAAAATAAAAATAAAATAGATTAACCCCATAATTTATTATACAATACCTGTTCACACTGAAACACTTATCACATAATAATTGTTAAACTTTGTGACAAAAGTAAATTTATAAAAAATTCAACTTCGGATTTCAATGTTCGGTATCGAAGGCACCCTGTGAATTTTTTGTTTTTGTTTTTCTACATTCATTCATTCTCCTACCACAAAGCGTGTGCCTAAAGGATTGCTGGGACTTTGATGGATCGAACAAGAGACCAATGAAGAAGAGGGTATGACGTTCTCAAAAATATATTTATACAACGAATATGAAAAACGTTTACACACATATAAAGTGCATTCTTTATTTATTAATTAGTGAAAATTTTATATTGATTAGATAATTATCTGATTTTTGGAAGATTCTTAAAGACAGACTCTGTTACGAAAATCAAAAACACTCCATAAATTTGGCGGTCATTATAAATGTCTACGGTGTGAGTTCTGTTATTGAAGCGTTAATTTAATTTGCAAAAAAAAAAAAAAAAATAGAATACGCATCAGGTGTGCTTAGAAGGTCAAATCACAACGTAATTTAAATATACTTCAGAGTTGAACTTTTTTCTTCTTCTTTCTTCTTCTTTCTTGCTATGTTTTAAAATTATTAAATCAACGCTTCTATAACGGAATTCGCAATCTGAACATTAATCTCGTGTCGCCAAAGCACGTTCCGGCATTTCAAAATACATCCGCTGAAAGACAACGCGCGGATCTTTACCGACTTACTTTTCTTTCTCCAACTTTACGACATAGCAAGAAGAGGGAAAAGAAAAAGAAAAAAAAGTACAACATACTGATGATTAAGTTTGACTCCTAAACATATTTACATTATAAATTTAATTTAAGTCAAATATTTGTTGTTTTTTTTCAAATAAGTTGCTTTCAAGCACCCCTAATGCGTAGTCGATTTTTTCACACACACACACACACATATATATATATATATATATATATATATATATATATATATATATACAAAGACACACACACACACATATATATATGCTGTTATTTAAGATCATTTGAAACCATAGCAGCAAGTTATAGTCTTCCCTCCATCATGACCATTGGCTGTGTACATTTCCCTACTCTGTCAATTTTTAGTCTACAGACTCGAAATTTGATATACAGAGTACTGAGATTTGGGAAAATCGACGTGATCAGTTTTCGGACAAAAATTTGGCTGCTAAGGGGTCAAAGTTAAGCGATTTTACTTTTGTGAACTCTACCAAACTCCTCAAATAATTTTGGGTCTAAACCCTTGAAAGTTTTGCGAAAATGTTCGATTGCCATGACTCGTTTTCAGACGAGTGACGAATTAAAACTTGTGTTTGATGAATTTATTTCAAATCAATTACAATTGTTTAAATCATTAAAAGCACTTAACTGTGCTTTCACCCTTATATTAATCCTGATATATTGTGCCTTATTATATATATATATATATATTATATATATATATATATATATATATATATATATGTATATATATATATATATGCATATATATATATATATATATATATATATAATATATATATATATATAATGGCGAAAGGTAAGAAAACTATAAGGTATTTGCAGTTTCTCTTCCAAATTTCGGATTTTTTTTTTTATCATGTCCGGATGCATTTTATTTTCTTTTATTGGGTTGAGTGTTGCTATTTCTTCTGATAGATTAAGGGCAAAATAGATTAACTGATTGATATAATAATTAACCTAATGACTTCATCCTACAAAACAGATTATGTCAAAATTGTTTTTGTCGACTGAATCAAAAGAATAAATTCTAAGATGGTCAACATCATGATATTTGTAATATAGATTTTGTCATTCATTCATCATATGCTCGGTAATTAGATTGAGCTTCTTAAATAAGGAGTGGTATAAATAAAGAATATTTTCACAGAAATATATATATATATATATATATATATATATATATATATATAAACATATATGTGTGTGTGTGTGTGTGTGTGTGTGCATGTGTTGGATTTTCATTCACCTGATGTTACTTCAATATATTTTTCTCATTGATTAGTCAATATCTTCTCTTTAGACAACGTTTGACAGGTAACCTTTCTTTCTACAACCCACGAATCCTATAAACATTTTATTCATCCACGCAAGCAGCTGAAAGCATTTTGCAAAAACTAAGAACAACAACAAAAAAAGTTGCCAAGCAAAACCGCCAACGCCTTATAATTCAAAAGATACATCTGACATTTTGGCAGACCGATTCACCGGAAGTGGTGTCACTATCTGTTGGCGGCTCAAATCAAGGCAGCCTGGCTGGGCCTACCGGCTTGCCTGCCTCTTCTTGGCAGGCCAGGCAATGTCAAGGCGTAGGCTACATCATGGCTGGGTGCCGAAAAACGAGAAAAAATACGTGTAACACACAATAAAGAAGAAAGAAATTTCCGCGCCTTATAATTAGTATGAATATAGATGTTTGGACGAATGCGTAATAAGCAGTTGACTGAAAGCGTTGCATATTTGATTTTGTTTGGTATTTTCACCAGGAAACAGAATCGAAATATGATGGAATATGTCATTCAAACATAGCATTATATTTTGTCTATATTTATCGGGCAATTATCACTTCTGTTCTTATCAAACATTGATATAAATGTATGCATTCGGACGGGGATCTAATAGGCTGCTTGCTTTGTTTGTTTCATGACATGATTTGTTTTAATTTTCGTATTGTTTGCAGTGTCCGGTTGACTGGAGTTATTTACTAACCTTTCGGTCGGTGTAACCTCCGATAAGCTTCGGGCTGCCTTGCGAACTCAGAATCTTTTTTTCTGTCAAATTCCGAAATCTGCACGACGCTTCGAACGGAGGCGTTTATTGAAGTTATAAATGGGACATTATAATATTCTTATTCCGTAAGTATAGGCATATTCGGCGGCAAAGATATATCAATTTATTTCGCTTTCATGGTGTGCATCCAGTTTATATAAAAATGCACGTTTAATATCGCCCGAGGACTAAAACTTCAACCTTAAGGAGAGTTTAGAACTTGCTTTAACTTAGTACTTTATCGGTTTAAATGTGCAAAAAAAAAAAAATAAAAAAAGGAATTGCAAAGGGTGTATTGCAATCTTAAATTGAACACAAGTTGCATGATCACATAAGCATCCTAAATGTCGGCATTATTAATAAAGTAAAAATGAAAATGATGGTCAAGCGAAACACACGAGAAGTACATGTATTCTCACACGCTCAAATTTTTATCGCTAAAATTTAATTAATTAACGTATGTAGTATTTTTAGTATAATATACTCGACCTTTCATATAATGGACAACACCAACATTAATATACATCAATCAAATAGTTACGAACTACAAAGAGTAAACTTCGCTATTGTCGAAAAATAATACTAACCAACACGTTGTTAAAATATATAATGCATATAACGTAAAATATTTTTCTGTAAAATTCTTCTTTTTTATCTATAAGAGAAGAAAGACTATATTTAAGACCGTGAAGCCCAAATATAAACTGACGTGATATTCTAACGACACAGAAATGTGATGAATGACATAATCATCATCATTTTCAAATTTCTTTTTTGCGAATTAATCAACCGGGAAAATTATTCCTCAATAAAGAACTGATTGTATAATAATGCATACGCACTTTGGATGAATTAAAATATTATGTTTCAGCGTATTGCCCTACCGGGTAATGCCGAGCGCCCAGCTAGAATATATATATATATATATATATATATATATATTTCCCATCCGATATATATATATATATATATATATATATATCGGATGGGAAATATATTTCAGCAAATACGTATTTTTCCTATGGTAGAAATATTATTTGACATCGCATTTTTTTAAATTTAAGAATTAAAGACACTATAATTTTATGGGATAAGGCTAAATATAGCAAAATTCGACATAGTAATTGTAGTGTTTTAGAGCCAGATGTTTGTCTACATTACATTTAAATCACTGTATGTTGATACTGTCAATGAAGTCGGTATTATAGAGGGAATTCAAAAAGAAAGCAAAAAGAGATGTTGTTAATGCCAAAAAAGTGTACATCTACGTAGCTCTACAATGAAGGGGTGTTTGCCACAAGATAAAGTTGTGTGAGGGTTAATATCTGTCATCGAATTAAGGAAAAACTAATAGCTAAAGTATAATTAAATAAATATCAATGTTAAGATCAGTAACTACAGAAGGCATTGTGTCTCTATACCTATTAAGATGGCAAGAGGTATATATATTTCTGTTGTAACTGCTAATTTCGTTATTGAAATAAACGAATCACATGACTGTGAGCAAATATAAAAGTTCTATTTTTTCTATGGGCCCGGCATTGTTATTACATTTCCTAAACTGCCTGGGACTATCCTCCCGAGAAACAACTTTCCACGAGGAATGTATTTTGATGCCTAGCTAATTTACATGTGAACCTCTAGAGACGTGTGTGTGTGTGTGTCTGTGTATATATGCACATACATATCTATTTAAGTATATGCAGTAGCGTCCAAAACTAAGGGATGAACATTTAAAAACTAATATTTGTTAGAAATAATCTGTGAAAAGCTGAAATTTTGACAACTTGTAGTCGTTATCATCCATAATAACATACTAAAATTTGTAATCATGTTCAAAAGATAGAAAAATAATTATAACAATTATTTATTTATTTTCAAAATACGAACGTCCAAAAGTAAGGGGCAAAATTGAGAAAACAATGTAAACAGTATGCTATATTCAGATATTTTGATTTCCTCTAAAGAATAAGTCTTAATTAGTCATTTATAAACGTTGCATCAGCCGGCACCATAGCGAAACACCAAAAACTTTATTTCTCTCTGAGACAAGCTATTGTGAATCTACACAACGAAAAGCACACCATTAGAAAGGTTTAAGATAAAGTGAAACGTTCAAAAATTGTCGTAGGCAGGGTTGTTAAATCCTAAAATGATACTGGCAAAATGGTGCTTTTAAAATTGGCAAACCCCGCAAAACTTCGGCAAAAGAAGTTCGAATAATGTAGTGTATGTCATTAAAGCACCGGTTTAAATCTTGCACAGAAATTACGGTTGTGAATATTACCTCATGTATTACTGTATCAAGACAGACTGTTTTTAGACGACTGCAAGAAATAGGGCTGTTTAATCGAACCCCAGGGGAAAAAACCACTTGTTATTTCGAAGAATAATAAGAGATTAGAGTTTGCAAACAGGTATGTAATTTGGACAGATAAAAAATTGGGCAAAAGTACAGGGTAGGCCATAAGTCGCGCACCAAAGGATTTGAAATAATTCTGATAGTAACAAACGTTATTTATTAAAACCAAACTTTACCAATAAATTCGGGAATGCTGATCACGCTGTGATAATGGTAGAAATCAGCCTAAATTCTCGCCCTAAAACTGAAGACCCACTACTCAAAACAGCGAGGTATTACAAAAAGGCTGATTGGAAAGCCATCAGGGAACTTAGCAGAGATGCTCCATGGCAAAATATCTTTACTCTTCCAGCGGAACAGTGTGCAAATGAGACCACTGAATGGTTCAAAACTGCAATTGAAGCACATGTTCTCGCAATGAAATTCTATAGCAAGCCCCACTCTCCCCAATGGCTTACTTCTGCTTATGCAGCTGCCATTTGTCAAAGGCAGCAAGCGTTCCGCAGATTCAACCGACATAAGTCCAGCTCAAATAAACAGAAGTTTATAGAAGCTAGAAATAATTGTAAGAGAGTGATAGAGACAGCTAAGACAGATTACTCTGAAACCACCAGAAAGCGCATCGAAGCACAGAAATTAGGAACCCTGAATGTTTGGAAAATCTACAATAGCGTAGTAAATAATGGACAGTCAACTATTCCCCCACTATCAAACAATCATGAGGTTGCTTGCACGGCAACTGACAAGGCTAATCTGCTTGCTAGTCAGTTTGCCTAAAACTCCACACTGAACTCGGTACACCACTCACTCCCTGATTTTCCTCTGCGAACAAACGCCACACAAGACGATTTGAAAATCACCCCTTCTCAGGTACATGCTACTATAAAAAAACCTAGACACCTCAAAAGCATGTGCGCCAGATCTCATCCCGGCTGTGCTATTAAAAAAATGCTCTGCCGAGGTTGCTCCAGTTCTCTCCAAACTTTCCAATAAATGCCTTAACGAATCTTGCTTTCCCGACTGCTGGAAAACCGCCTCTGTGGTACCAGTCTTCAAGAATTCTGGTGAAAGAACTGACCCACTAAATTATCGCCCCATTAGCCTCCTCCCGCTTTTCGCCAAAATATTTGAGTCCTTAGTTAATCAAGTCCTAGTCCAGCACCTAACAGCTGCTAAACTCCTGACTGACAAACAATATGGATTCAGGCAAGCCCGTTCAACAGCAGATATTTTAACTGTAGTTTCTGAACGTATATACCGTTCATTGGACAAAACAGGGGAAGGTAGAGCGGTGGCCCTTGATATATCTAAGGCTTTTGACAGGGTATGGCACGATGGTCTTCTAAGGAAAATTAGATCATATGGAATCACTGGAAGAATTCATAATGTAATTAAATCCTTCTTAAGTAATAGAAAAATCCAGGTTGTCCTCGACGGTCGTACATCTAAACAATATGACATAAATGCGGGAGTACCTCAGGGGTCTATCCTTGGACCTCTATTATTCTTGATATTCATAAATTACCTCCCTGATAAAATTGTTTCGGAGATGGGTATATTTGCCGATGACACCACTCTCTATAACAGATATGAAGGGAAAACAAATGAACACATATCGAAGGAAATGACAGAAACACTAGAGGATGACCTCCAATCCGTAGTGGAATGGGGGCAAAAATGGTTGGTCACATTCAATGCTGCTAAGACTAAGCTTGTTTACTTCAATAACTACAAGAAACCTTCTCTACCACCAATAGCAATGGCCAAGAACACATTGCCTGAAAGTACTTCTTTTAAACTCCTCAACCTTACGTTTACAGGGAACATGAACTGGAATAGATACATTGAGAGCATTGCCAAGGCTGCTGCAAGGAAGGTTGGCTCCCTCTACCGTGCTAGAAAACTACTCACGCCGGACAGTATCCTATACTTCTATAAGGCCACCATTCGCCCATGTATGGAGTACTGTTGTCACATCTGGGCTGATGCATCTGCTGCTTGTCTCTCGCCCCTGGACAGGGTTCAAAAGAGAGTCGCCAAACTGATAGCTCCTGAACTGTCATCTAGGCTTCAGCCTCTGTCCCATCGACGAGATGTTGCATCCCTCTGCCTGTTCTACAGATACTTTAATGGTGAATGCTCGGACGAACTGCAAACACTTGTACCTCCCCGACGTAACTACCCCCGACAAACCCGACAAGCTACTATGTCTCATCCCTTTACAGTAGAGATCCCTAGGTGCAAGAAAGCCTGTTACTCCAATAGTTTCTTCCCCAGAACTGCGGGTCTTTGGAACTCCCTTCCGGGATTCTGCTTTCCCAACTGCATTGATATGCAGAATTTCAAGTGTAATGTTAACAAACATCTTTCTAATCATCTCCCTTCATAATGACCCCGCTAATTAAGTTCCTGATAGTAGCCCTCTGCTTCAAAGTGGCACTGTGCCTTGTTTGGGGTGAAAATTGAATAAAAAAAAGAACTGGAGAACACGTTGTACACGCTGATACAATGATAAAAGATGAGATATTTACTTTTTTAAAAAGATAAATCGCACACCAGATTGCCACGCCTACTGATTGTCAATATATTATCAGTAATACTTTGGGAATATATTTTACCCCGCAGATTTTACAGTTTCATATCACTTAATTCTTTGGACTTATGGCCCACCCTATATTTTTCAGTAATGAAAGCAAATTTAATTTATTTAGAACTGATGGAAAAAACAATGTAAAGAAACCTGTTGGCAAAAGATTAAGTGGAAAGTGTACTAAGAAAACTAAAGTATGGGGGCGGACGCGTCATGGTATTTGGAATGTTTTCTGGCCAAGGTACAACGCTTCTCGTCCGGTTACAAACTCTTGTAAGCACGCAGATCTATAAAAACATTGTTCAAGATGATGTTCTGCCAATCATACAGAATTCAGGTTTCGATAAGCCTACCTTTATGCAAGATAACGCCCCATGTCACAAGACAAATGTGGTAATGAGTTACTTTAGCGAACAAGATTTCGAAATAATGGATTGGCCACCGCAGTCCTGACTTAATTCCCTTACTTTTGGACGTTCCTATTTTGAAACTAAATAAATAATTGTTATAATTCTTTTTCTATCCTTTGAAAATGAAACTTCTAGTATGTTATTATGGATGATAACGACTACAAGTTGTCAAAATTTCAGATTTTCATAATTGTTATTTGTAATAAATATTAGGTTTTAAAATTATGTCCGTTAATTTTGGACGCTACTGTAAATGTGCATATCTATATAATTGTAAATAATTATTTTAATACCGACATTATATATATATATATATATATATATATATATATATATATATATATATATATATATATATATATAGACCTGAATCATGACTATTGACTGAGATTTTAAACTCGAATTTTATATTGTTTTATTACATTCATATTCAGCATTCAATCCGAACAAGACACATGATTCATTGGGCATAAGTCTCTTACGTCAATGTAGGAGTTCGCCTTTGTTTGGAGCCATGTCTACAATAAGGTTGTGTAGGGAGTTAAAGAGCGATGTCTCTTAAAATCTTGCTACAGTACACTAACATTTCTGCAAATTAGTTTAATCAGGTTAGCAGAAAGTATGTTAAAAAAATTTGCAGTTCGTAGAAGTAAACCATAATAGTTGACGACATTTCGGCATCTTAATATTTCGACGGCGAATGGGTGTGATTTTGCTGCTTTATAGGGTTAGTCGAGACGTTTACGTCGAACAATGCGAAAGTTCACTGCGTTTATCAGACCACGTTCAATTAAAATACTCGTAAATTAGTCACATATGCAATATTCAGGCGATAGGAGAGAGGTTCAAGCTTGGTTTACAATTTTCGGACAACAGAGCTTCAACCTCGGTCGAATAGGTGGAGTACTCTTTTTTTCGACATAGTTTACAAAGGAGAGAGTCAAGTGGTTGATGCACCAGATAATTTGAAACTAATCAGTTGTCGAACATTTTACTCCCACGCAATTACACTCGCCCGGAAATAAAAGAAATTATGGTTGTATATATTTTTATCCTCGTATTACAGGCAGCCGAACGTGCGTGTGTCGACACGCAGGGACATGACGTGAGTAGAAAAGTAAGCATATTGTAAAGGACTGATATGTAGGACAAACCGACCTTGACGAGATGAAAGACGCCGCCAATTTCCTGTGTGCGACTAATTGGAAGCTCTTAAACTAAGAGGAAATTGTTTCATATAATACTTTTATTGTGAATGCAATTTATCTACCATCAATAGATGATTCAATCCTGACCATTTACTTTTCGTCTAGGAATTAAGACGGGTGTCAGGCGATTTAGATTTAGAGCAATAATTCGTATGAAAAAAAAAAGAAAGATTATAAAGCAGGATGAAAAACAAAATGTTGCAATCGTCATTATCTGACTAACAATTAAAACATTATGGTCAGCTAATGAAACCAGTTCACGCTCACACCCGATTAACGTTGTGAACCGTTTCCAAGCGGAACACTAAAGTCTATCACAACTACTGTAGCAAGACGAAATAGGACATTTTTCTCTCGTTTATATAGAATAAAATAATGTTGCTATATACTAGAAGGACTATCTGACATTGTCTGGATTGATGGATGACCACAGTTATCATAAAATAATCATAAAATAATCATACCGATTATTGAGTTTGGTAATGGATTGGGAGACTAGGATTCATTTTCTAATCACGTTATACAAAAGACCCGAAAACTCGTACATGATATCCCTTTGCGTAAATTCTCACTGTTGTAAGGTGAAGGTCAAGGGTAAGTGGAGTAATCATTAAAAAGTAATGGGGCTCTCCTATGCATTTTGGTATAGTTGCTAATTAAAAGAGGATCTATTGTTCGCCTCAGACTATTATCGACATATAATCTTATTACTCATATAGACTGATTACTTAATAAAACTTAAATATATTTTTACTAGTGAGATATGGAATGATTACTTAATAAAATTAAATATATAATTTATTAGTTGGATGATCGGCGTTGTCCTGTCTTACATTACGCTTAAACATGATATTTTAATTTATACAGAGTGAGTATGTATTATTATAGAATCAGTCTTTTATTGAATATTATATATTACGAGGAATAATTTGCCCGGTGGTCTAATCTGTAAGAAAAAGAAAATGATAATGTGGTTCATCAAATTTCGTTTGTGTTTGTTTACAATAACACGTTCTCTTAGTTAACCATATGAATAACTATGAATTGGAACAAATACATTGAAGACATTGCCAAAGCTGTTGCAAAAAAGCTGAGTGTATATATTGAGATAAAGAACTACTAACATCTGACAATATCACACATCTCTACAAAGCAACATTCGCTCATACATTGAGTATATTTCCCAGATCTGTGTCGGTACAGATAGCATAATATCTTCAAGTATATTCAGTCTGATAATTCTAAACTGTCAACCGAGCTCTAAATCCGATCTCATCGCCGCAATGTTGCATCTCTATTCATGACTTACAAGTATTTCAATGGGAAACGTGTGCACTGTCGGCATAAATTTCACCACTAACAAAACAATTAGCAAAAATTCCACACCTTCAATGTGAAGCTCCTTAGACGCCGGAAAGTCTTATACTTTAATTAATACTCCTATTAAACTACTAGGCGTTGGAATTTCCCCCCGGTTTTCTACTTCCCCTGCTATACTGACATGCAGAAATTTAAATTTAATGTGGATAGACACCTCACCACTCAACTCGCTATATAATGTTCCTATAAACATGGTCCGAAATTAGTAAGCACTTACCTCCAAGTGACAACATGCCTTTTGGGGGGGGGATGAACATAAATTACAAAAATGGATCGGAAGACTAAGGTCAAATTGTTAATCTATTCGTACTGTCATAAACATGATCCAAAATATTATGGGAAATAAAGGTGTTGGGAGGCGTGTGTTGAGCAAAACAAATAAATAAATAAAAAGTGGTGGTAGGCAGGTTCGAATCCGTACCGCGAAGGAGGAAAAGAACGTAAAAAAAACGTTGTGTCTTTGCCGTTGCTTCCATCGCCAAACCGGAAGTGACGTAGGTTTCAATTAAGGCTAATCAATCAAAAAGAGGGGTTGACTTTACAAAATATTGACGAAATAAGCGATCTCTCCCTGTTGAAAGTGCCCACTGGAGGGTGAAAGAAATTAATGTTTTTAGTCAATTTTTCGATATTTGTCGTTCTCGTAAAAACCCGTTGCCTCTGTCCAAAGTTTTAGGCAGACATACATACATACATACATAAATACACTTAAACAGGCAAGTAATATTTATATTATATATAACTTCAAAGGCTTCTGCATGGAAGTTGGGCTCTCTCTACTTTTCTAACAAGCTACTCACATCTTAAAGTATGCTGTATCTCTACAAGGCCACTGTTCACCCATGCATTGAGTATTGTTGCCACATCTAAGCTGGTACATCTACCCCTAGTCTCTCGCTCTTAGACAATCAACCTAATACAGTAGCGTTAAAAACTACTAACAAAATACAGTACACTATATAATACACATGTATATAATAAAATAACATTATAAATAATACCGTAGGGTGGGACAAATGCCTTAACCAGGGGCAGGGAAAACATTGTTTTCCACATCGTAACATGAAAAAAACATATCTTATGGGCAATCGTATCCAGGGGTTCTACTGTAGATAATAGTCAACCTAATAAGTCCTGAACTATGAATAAAACCTCAACCTTTATCCCACCATCAAAACGTGGCATTCTTGTGCCTGTTTTAAAAGTATTTCAATGGCAAGTTCTTTTACGAACTCCAAGCACCCTTAAATTGTAGAGATACCTAAATTCCGTAAAACCTACTTGTATAGCTTTTTCCCTCGGACTGCTGCACTTTCGCATTTCCTCCTAGGCTCGTTCAATTCCGTCCATGACTGTACTGACATGCAGGAATTCAAATGTAATGTAAACAGTCATTTGCTGTCCAACTCCTTAAATTTTATTCCTGCAAATCTGGTCGCAAATTGTAGCCTCTCAAAAATAAATGGTTCTGAGACTTGTTTGGAGTGAAATGACAATAATAAAAATGTACACATGTATATATATGATAATGTATAACGTTATTGGCTACATATAAGCAAACATGTTTCAGCAATGTCTCTTATCAGAGAGCCTACTATGATCATCAAAAAAAAAATCAAGAATTTTTTATTCTTATATACACAGATTTTTATTTATTATAATTTGAGGAAACGGGTAAACTACTAAAGAATACGTCTTAATGATTAAGGAGAAGTCGAATATTTTAGTTTCACTTCTAAACTATAAATGCATATATGTAGCCAATGAAAAAATTAAAAGTTAAAATGTTCAAAGTAAATACAAAAATCAATTAACAAATTATACAAATTTAAAGTCACCCATAGAAATTTAAAAAGTAAGATGTGGAGTAAAAGGGGTAGGGGCAAGGATATAAGAGAAGGTTGGAGGACAAACAAAATTTGTTAAAATCACCATCAGTATAATTATTTGTTTTTCATGTATTTCGTTTTTCAATTTTCCTGTTTTCTTTACTTCCATATTTTTTAATCTATTTACACATTTATGTAGGGATAGTATTAGAATAGCGGCAATTTATTAAAAGTACACGTAAGTTGTACGTTTTTCTGACCACGAAAATTCGAGTAAACGAAGTAATTTAGATTAACGCTATAGCTCTTTACAATATAGATATTCCAGAAAGTTGTTATCTTTACATACTTCTGCGAATTAACTCAGTAGAATGTTTAAGGCGGTAAGGATGTTGGCGGCTATCACGCTATCATATAAATATCTCTTTACTCGTCTTGAATTATCTTAACCTGGTTTTTATCCCCCCATATTTCCTGCTTGATTTCAACATAATCCACACCCATATTTTTTCTTTAATTTTATTCTTATTTTAAACAACATAATCGCGATAGATATCGTTGAAATTTAAACATTTGTTTTTAACTGTCAAGACGTCTGCTGATAGTGATCTAATGATTATAACATAATGATCTGCCCATGCAAGCTGAAGTGACAGACTGCTATTTCATAAACGTCTATATATATGTATATATATATGTATATATATGTATATATATATGTATATATATGTATATATATATTACAATAGAAAAATGTGAGCATGAAAAGTAATATGATTAAGCTTAAATATGCAAAAGTAAATGACTAGTTGTTAAAACTGGAAAAGAAAAGGACAAGATATTCTTGTAAAAAATATAATAATTTATAACTTAAAATATTGCAGCATAAGAATTGATTATATTATGTTATAAATTGAATTTAAACATTCTTAATGCTGCGATATTGTTTCCAGTTTTAACAACTAGTCCTTTACTTTCCATGTTTAAGCTTAACCATCTTACTTTTCATGCTGACATTTTCTATTGGTAATCCATGATTTTTCTAGGCTTCCAATAAATTCGTTGTTTTTGTTTAATTTCAGTCTTTTTTTTTACCCCATAAACACATATGTAATAACAATGTACGACACTCGTCTGCTTTCAATAAAATCCCTCCAATTATCTCGCTTTCATGCTTCTATTCTCTCCGTTTCCCTTGATTCTTTACCTTTTCGAATTAGTAGTAACAGTAGTCGCTGAAGCGACATGGTTGCTATAGAAACCAGTCATAAAAAGCGTTGCTCGTCTCTCTTTACATATTTTTACGATTTGAACATCGGGAATAGAATATAATTATTATATAAAATAATTTTGTTTTTCTGAAGGAAGATTGATTTTTTTTCACAATAAGTATTGAAAGTGTTTGAAATTTGGTGGAAAAATGATTGAGCAGTGAAGCGTTAAAGCAGTTCTAAATGACTAAAACTGTCACGTACCCATATATTCAAACACTATATATATATATATATATATATATATATATATATATATATATATATATATATATATATATATTACTAGCAAGTCGCCCGGTATTGACCGGTCATAAAATACACTTATAATATTTTGATTGTAGATTCGTATTTGTTATATTATATTTGGCCTAATATATAAGTTAATATGTAAAAGCTAAAAAAAAAAAATGACTTGTGCGTCACAACCAAGAATCGAAACCAAAACGTTTAACTTACGATTTTTCCTTTGACGTTAATGCCTGATCTATGAAGATATATTTACTTCAAAGCTAAAAAGTAAAACATGAACGAATTTCTATTACGTTAAGCAAGCATATTCGTAATACCGTCGTTTGACCTTTACCTGGCAAATCTCATTTTTTTATTTTCCCACATTTGCACCGATTTTTCCCAGCTAAAGACCAAATATGAAGTTTCGAATGGGTTCAAATGTTTTATATTTCGTGTCTGTAGACCAAAAACAGACATCAGAGTTGGGTATGCATTTTTATTTAAACAAATATATACACGTAATTAACACACACAATCTTATAGATAAAAATATTTCCATATAACATTTAATTAATGTAATATATAAGGTAAAAGTCCTAAGGAGGAATATAACTCCCATATAAATATTAAACTTAATAGCTAAATGTGTTATACAATCACTACCCTGCTTTCTCATTTCAGCATATAGCTAAAGTTACTAACATCTAAAAACACATAACTGCATTCACTAATAATAAACAAATTCTACATACCACCACTAAAATTATACATTCCGAAACAAATTTAAAAAATACGAATTCTCGAGCGTATCCTTATCAAAATCATGCAACCTACAATTAATAACAATTGGTAGGAAACCAGTAACACTATTTTCAAACAAACACACAACGCTTTATTATAGAGACAATATAACAAACACTCATATCTTTTATGATAATATAACAAAACCAGTAACACTATTTTCCAACGGTGAAAATAATGCAATAAGATTCTATGATGCCAACTCGGCTTTTTGACTTCAACTTTCTGCTTCCCGGTTTCGTTTTGAAATTCTCTTAATTGTGTCAATTTGTATGGTTCACTAACTGGACGCCCAGCGTTGCTCAGTCATAAAACAGGCTTAAACATAACATCTTAATTTATGCAGATTGCATATGTTTAATTATGAAATCAATCATCTATTGGTTTTTATATTATCACATGACGTAATTCGCTAAAATAAAAAAATAAGAAATAATCATGATAATGTCGTTCATCAAATGCTGTTTTTATTTTATGTTACTTAAGCCAAGGTTACACCGGTGTAACAAAAAACAATCCTCCTGTAAAAATATTCTTATCTCTATCTTTAATAGAATTTGTTTGATTTTCGGTACTTACCGGATGAATTTTTGTACAACACATATCTAAGAATATTGACAGGAATGCAGATTACCTTTGCATGAAATTTGCAAAAGATAGTCTTAGCCGTTTCAGAACCTATGAGGAAGCAATCCTCTCACACAGGCAAAGTGAGTTTTTATGGATTAGTGTATTAATCTGGTAATGATTGGACGACAAATCGAAAACATTTGTGATAGATATATAATATACATTCTGTTATCATTTTAACAAGGAAAAGCATTAAAAATAAGTAAAAATAGTTTAGCAAAAAATATAATTGTAATAATATGTGTTCATACTTCATATGCATACATACATATATATATGTGTGTGTGTGTGTGTTTTATTTAAGGAAACATTGTTAAAAATTGTATATATTTTAATGTTTAATTATGGATGTATAAAAATTATGTCAATTATTCTACTATTCTTTGTGAGAAACATTATCAAAATATTAATGTACATTTCATGGGTATCACGAATGTTTTCGATTCGACGTCGAATTATCATTTGCTCAGAAAGCAAATAAACAAGTAAGCTATTAGACTAAGTATAGGTGTATAAATAGAAGTTTGGAGACATATGCTTAAGTGTAAGGGGAATAGTTACCAGTCTAAATTCAATGTGTCAGAATTTTAATCACTTAATTACGTGCTTGTCCTAATACTATCCTCAACTAGTAACGCAAATTTAAGCTTTTATTACTATTTATTGATTCACCTGTAATTTGTTTTTGTTACCTATATATTATCTACTATCTATTCATGTATCTGGTCGCCAGACCAACGTGACCACTAGATTACTCAGCATGTTTAAATTATTATATACTTAATTCAAATAACGATAATTATTCTCGTTAACTCGGTCAAGTAAAACACGCAATTGTCTAATCGGGTTTAGTCAAACTAATCCGTTCGAGGATGATCAGCTCTCTAATAACGTTGCAAATCCGCCGTAGTCTGTAGGTCAGCTAACACAATCCCTCATTTGTTTGAAATGCCCTATTGAATTGTTGGGGTTCAGATTCGTTTAGCATATAGACCTCCTAATTCAATCCATTAAAACCGTGAAGTTTTTATGGGAGCATTTAAAAAACTCTTTCTATCCGAACAAAGGCATATTGCCACTAATATTTCGGACCATATTATACAGTGGATAATAGGAGTTTGAGTAGCTAGATATCTGATTTCATAACACTGGAACTTCTGCATGCTAGTAAATTCAGGGAGGCACAAAAAGGTAAGAGCAGATGATTCAAAAATCAAGACGTCTGAGCAATAAAACCATTCGTGTAGAAAGCTTTCGACACCAAGAGCAATCAACAGTGAAGGGTTACGACGGCCCAGCTGTCGAAACAATGCTTCCTGCATGTGCGGATGGTGGCTTCGTAAATCTAAGTTAATCGTAAAAAGCTCATAGTAGAAACAAACCATTACACTGAGTATTATAATGTGCCTCTAAAATTAATAACTTTACATCTTAGTCTATGCTTGAAAAACATTTGTTGGTTTTTACTCGCTGTGATTTTAAGTGTGATATTTTTAACTAATCGTTGTGACAGTTCTGGAGGTTTAAGACATCGACATATTCAATGCCATTTCTACTTTGCTATATTTGTAGAATGATATTCTTCCTAAAATAAACAAAAGCTTAGGTTCCCAATTATCGAGTTGAGCGCTCTAGGTAATGATAATGTCTGCTACCTCTTTAACAGAACTTAACCCAGTTTGTAAATCAAACCACGTGCAACCATGTGCGATGGAGATCAATGTTTGCATAAAGCAGTGTTAGATATCATTGCATATAGCACCGATTTCACGGCCCGTTAAATAAAGCTACTGTCTATTGACTGGATAGTTGCGGATTCGATTTACTAATACCCTAAAAAGCTGTGATACAGCAATACAAGTATCGGCATTAAAGAACATAGGATATTCTCAATAATTCGTCCTCGTGAGGATAAAGTGAATGAGATGATGGTAGTATCTAGGGAAATTATCTCGGAAGTGAGGAGTACCTATGAAAAGAAGGGAAAGCATCCTCTTGTTAACAAAATTTTCGCCGTTTGTAAAATTGTGTAGAGTTTTCTAAGAATTGGGAAGAAGAGTTAGAAAACACCCAAACAATTTGGTGAAAGATACACAAATCTTAATAAAATTGGCAACTAATTATTTTGATTATTGTCCACATTTTTGTCGAAACTCTATGATCAAACACAATACTTATAATTGTTAAGAAAAAGCTATATCGCCTAATATTTTGAACAGCCAAAGTTTCGAAAACCTTTCAATAAAAAAAAAATTCAAAGCGCTGCAAAATATTCAATAATTAGTAAATTGTGATAAAAAATAAAATTGATTATTCTTCCCTTTGTGTATCTCGTTCATGCGAATATTCTTAAATAATCTTCGTTTGGTAACGTCTTATAAATATACTAAAGCCACGAACAAAAATTATCCAACTATAACTACCTCTAATTGCAAAATGATTTATTTCACGTAGATACAATTAAGCCTTTTAATTACCAAATATGAATATTTCCCTGTTTCGGGCATTAAACAGTTGTAAATTTAGTATAGTTTTATAAATATTTGATTATGTATTTATTTGGTTTCACCTCTTTTTGGTTGTTTGGTTAGGTTGTTTGGTTTTGCGGTATATCAAAACTTTACAGGTTATTTCATGCCGAATTCAGTAGTTTTAAAACTGTCATATATCAAGCCATTTATATCTTTAAATATGTATTTATACAGGTTACGTTGGTTGATTCATAGACGAAAATTATTGTTTTTGACTTGGTAGAACATGATTGATTTTGCAAAGGGGAACAAAAAACAATAACGTCAATATTTGGTGTATTTTTTCAGAAAACCAGTATCTTAAACTAGCCTATTCTAGTAGGACTAAATGCCCAAACAAATATTGCACTGCTGGGACAAAGTTGACATAGAGGCAATGGTAACTAAGGGACAACTCTACATTACCCACAGCCTCTAAATAGGGACCTCGCCATCGGCTGTCTTTTAAGGTTATACTCAGGATTAATATCAGCGTTTTACTACATATGTAATACCTGCCTTTATTGCCTATTATAAAATATTTTTGGAGACGATTAATTAAACACACGTTGCTAATTGTATTAATCGTTTGCGAGAATGTAGGTTTGCACATTAACAAGTAGCATCAGGAGTTAAATGTAGCATAATGTATATAAGCACGTGTGAAAATATCAGCAGCAGTAGACGATGACGACCTTGCACTGCTGGGTTACATCCGTGCCAGCTATGAGCGTGCATCGGACATCGTAGGTGACAGAGGGTTTTATTCATCCCGGGGCGTTCGCCAGGGCGACCCCTCTTCGTCTACGTAATTTAATATGCTCATGGATGACTGATTTGCGAAGAGGTTAGTAGCAGCAAGAGTAGCCAAAAAAACACGCGTGTGCAAATTAGGAAGTGTGAAGAGAAAAAAGAAAAAACAAGGAAAATGCACCACGTGGTCGGAGGAAACAAATTGAGTGTTGCAAAAATTAGACGTTTAAAGTCTAGGATGAGAATGGGCTAGATTTGCCGACATGTGGCCGGAGGAAGGAAAAACGCGTGTCAATCTAAATAAACCTGTAGCAGCAAAAGACATTTTAAGTAGTGCTTAGACGGGAAAACAAAGGGTAATAAATGCTTCTGTTAAAAAAAATGCCGGCTGAGATTTTTATTTACTTCTTTCATTTTGTCTATTTGTAACTCTTAACGTTACGTTATATATTTATTTTATATGCTGTTAGAAGGCCTTTTAACAGAAAAAGATTAATATCAATAAAAAAAATCTTTAACACGGAAAAATGCAGTCGCAAAACAGGTGCGAAAAATAACAAAAAACTCGCTCACGCAAATAAAAACTTTAACACAAACCTGCCCAAGTGTGGAATACTTGGGATAAAAGAAAATGATATAACACTAGTCGGCAGTTACTTGTTCGCTTTTATTTTGGTCTGCTCACTTTCGAATTTACTTCTGTCCAGTCAGCCATATTTTTTTATTTAGTAGAAACCGTGGTTGCCAATAGAATTTAAGGGTTAGTCTTACCTGTCGGTTATGCATTATTATGAATTATGTTGTGAATTATATTGTTTCATACTCATTTTAATGCAGCAAATATTCTTTTTGTTTTGGAGAGAAATTTGGAATAACCTATTTTAACTTAAACATATTATTGTAAATAAGCGTTTGGACCATTAAAGTTTTATCAGCAGTTTTATTGTTATGAAATATTTAAGTTTTAAAATTTGATAAAAAAAAAGATTGAAATAAATGTGTAAACATTTAAAATGCGTGAAAAATAAATATAATTATAAAAGTAAGCACTAAAAGTAAAAACAAGTCTGATTTAATTTCTTTAAAAAGCAGTAATTTTGTTCTTAGCTTAGGTGTCGTTTATAAATTGACTATTAATCCTTTCACTGTGAAAAATGATTATATATTAAGACATTGTATTTTTTACTTCTTTTTATAAGAAAGTGACAAAAACACGCTTATTTTTAGCACGATCTATGATGAGCAACTCATAAATAACTTTGTTCTATTCACGCGCTTTTATTTTTTGGTATTTTTCGCAGATCAATACGGAACGCTTAAATATAATAAGTTAAATACCGCATTTGATATACCGCAAAACAAAACAACCAAACCAATTCATTAAAACAGGACTTTGAGACGTTCGGATAGGACACTTGATATGAATTAAATTATTAATTGTAACTAAATCTTTTTACGAAGATAAAGAAAAGCATCTTACACTGCCGCTGGTAGAGGCTAAGTTCCTACTAAAAATTTTGAGGTGCTCACAGTCCTCGATTATAGATATGGAGGGTGTAAATAGTAGCGATTTTTTTCTGTAGACAGTCGAAAATTTGTCGACGAAATTCCGATAACAGATCTAAATTCTCAAAGTATGCACATAATCTAGCCATCGTTGTTCGTGACTGGACTTTAGAGGGTCGGTTAAGAACAAAGAAACTTAGGGGATAGCGGAAATTAGAGATTAGTAAGTGAATAACAGTACTCGCATACGATAGAAGGATGAGGCAAAACTGTATTTTGACACAAAAATTGGAAATCCAATACGTGTGTTATAATTTTGATATCTGATTAAGTTGGGGCAGGGATACTATTTCTGTCCCTTTTGGATCAGGTGTCAACCGTGCGTGTTTCGAATATGCTAATCTAATATAACTGAGCACTTAGGAGATAAAAATAGGCCTAAATTGTCTTGAATAATTTAGGAAAGCGGGGGCTGAGCCGTAAAGAGAAAAAAGGGGTCGTGAACTAAACAAGAAGGTTAGATTAACTAGAGTTCTATCCAATAATCTCGCTAAAAGTAACTGAGTAAAAACGTGATAAATCAGTCATAGAAATAGGAACAAAGTTATAATAAATAGTTTATTCAAGTGTTTCAAAAAAGAAATTTAATGCCTAAAGAAAACATTTTTTTTTGCAGTTGGCAAAAAATCTATCACTGAGCAAGGGGAGATATAAATATTAGTACTGATATAGAGTTGTGACAGAATCGATGTAAGAGAATAGGAAAAAGTGCACACAATATATATATATATATATATATATATATATAGTGAAAACACAACTTATATATAGTGAAAACACAACATAAAAACATATGTGTTATGTAGATTGTCAAGAAGAAATAAATTAATTTGATTACTAAAATAAAAAAAAAAATTCGTATCAGTTTGGTGAATTTTCAGACTTAGGACTAATAAACATCAAAACTTATGTAAACTCTTATTTGGTTTAGCAATGATTTTACTGGCTTTGTAAAATGTTTTTCTACATCTGAAAATGTAATCCTGCACAGTAAAATTTCTAAAAATCAAAATAATAATCTCTATGTAAATAGTTCACCAAGTTTTTTTCCCCTTCAACATATTAAAATGTTAACTTTATATATTTTGAAAAATACTTACGAATGCCTTTATCTTTACAAATGATAAAATGAATAAATTAAGAAAGGAATTTCTGACGAAAACGTATTAAATGAAAATAAACAAACTATATACTAAAACATGTTATTTGTATAACATTATTCATGATTTATTGTATGAACTTTTGCGTTTCCTTTTCTTGTTTTAATTCAATTCTTGTAAAAAAATATTAAGATGAAAAGGAAGATATGTAACATAGTGCAGATGAGCGCGTGGGGAAATATGAATAGCAACGAATGGTAACTATCTAGCAAAGATATTTTCAGCAACAATAGGCGAAAAACGCGCATGTGAAAATAAGGACGCGTGAACAAGGAAAAATGCACGGAGAAAGCAAAGTGCGCGTCGAAGAAAATAGAAGTGTAATGTCTAGGACGAGAATGGACTAGCTGTGACCGGCATGCGTCGGAGGAAGGAGCAACGCAGTCAAGGTAGATGGACCTTTGGCAGTAAGTGACGTTTAAGTTGAGCTGAGATGGCATAGAAACTATAATACATGCTTATTGTTTAAAAAGAAAAATTGCCAACACGAATTTTTATTTATTTGTTTAATTTGTTTGTCGATTTGCGACGTTATATTACATTTCTTGGCATAACCAATTGCATATGTTGCGATCGTATTGATTAGATTAATGGTCAACATACCAGATAGATGTTAAGCTGATTAATACCAATTAATTAGTGATAGGCAATCGCAGTAATGCACCCCAAGAGATCGCTTAGATTTTCAGCGTATCTACTTTGCTATCAATCAGGACAACATAATGCGAGTTATGCCATCATATCGAAGTTATGAAAACGATAAAAAAACATCTTTCGTGTTTAGGCAGATATATAGAGTTTATCGAACAACACGTTTACTTCACAGTTTCTAGTGAACCTTTTAGTATCCAAGACAATGTCAGGTTTTATTTTGTTAAAAATATCTGAGCCGCCATTTCCTTATGTCTCTTTATCTAGAGGATGCTGCTGCGCGTTCGAATAACTTTATATAAAAAAGTGAAAGAAAAAAACACAAATAACAAAAATAACAAATAACTAATAAAAACCGTCAAATAATTTAATTCTCTACTTTTCATGCGTTCGAACTATTTATAAGATATTTTATTTTGAAATTTGATTACAATGTCTCTCAAAGTTATCGATAAAAGAAAACCAGAGTAGCGGTTATGTTTATGTAAATATTGGTAAATTCAGCTATAGTTTCAAATGTTCATTTGTAGGCGTTGAGATCGAGTAGTAGTTGTAAAACAATTGGAATCAGAATTATTATTATTATTGTTATTGTTGTTGTTATTGTTATATTCCAAAGAGAATTAAAACTTAGAAATAATATCAGTTCTTTCTAATCTTTTAAAGGTTAATGTGTTGTTCTTTTTGTTACTAAAATATTTCGGTTGTAAATTTTCTATATTAAATAATGCGTTTATTTTATTATTATTGTGTATTGTTGATATGTACTCGTCTATAGCATTTTGACGGCGTTTGTTTCTTATTTAAAGTTTGGTTCAACTTGATTACAATTGTATATGTATTATATTTAATATGCGGTGTGATGTTGGTTATTATTACGAAATACGTTCTAGAAGTAAAGTTTTCTTTTTTTTGTTAAAAAATTGGAGAACTACGAAAACGGAAGTTGTAATATTAAAAAGAGCGACAATTTGTGCTTCATAATTTATTTCAACATCGAATGGAATAAAAATAGGATGAATTACTCTTAGAACGCCTCTTTTATCATTTGTAGTTTTGAATCATTAATTGTATTTGTTTATCGAAAATTTTATTTGATAATTAATAAAATAGTTTTTAAACTTTGTAATACAATCAATAGTATTTTGACTCGAGTAGACTAGTTAAACAGCGTAACAAAAAAAAATGTTTACAAAACTAAGACCAAATACTTCATAGAAACCACATTAGCATGTAATTCTCAATCAATCCTTTTATTTGTAACTCGTAAAAACTGTTTCCGAATTTGTTTTCAAGATTCATGTGATGTATCAACACAGAGAAACAATACAAACGGCCGTGCAAACAACGTAAGGTTGGTCGACTTATTGCTGAGAAATTTTAGTCATCATTTGATTTTCGTTTTTGGATAAATTATTTGAGATAAATCGCAAGCGAATTACAAACTGCAAATTGATAACAATAAATTCCAATAATCAATTAAAAAAAAATTGATACATTTAATGAAACACAAAAAAAAATTAATTAAAAACTGAAATCAATATAATTAATAACATTTGCATTTAATTAAAAAGAAAATCAATATCGCAAAGTCACAACTTATTTGCTAAAAACGTCCACCTTCAATGCATAGCTATTAAAGACCTTATTAGCTTGATACAGCATCACGTTCCTCAAGACTTTAGAAAATGTCGTAACGTGCCATCGTTCGGCAGTTAGACTAGTATATCGTTTAAGGGACACACGGAGGCGGGATACGCAGGGAGGAGCGGAATATAGAATTGTCGGATCTTTTTATGTTATATTTTAAATCAGCTTTAAATTAGTACATTCTTGGACCAGAAAAAAAAAACTATTATATATTTGATAAAACACAATCAAATAAAAAAAACATAAATTAAAAACTGAAATTAATATAATATTAACATTTTCATCTAATAAAAAGAAAATAAATATTGCAAATTACTAACGTATCTGCTAAAAGCGTCGATCTTAACTGCATAACTATAAAGGCTCTTTGCTTGACACATCTCTGCGTTCTGCAAGATTACAAAAAATACGTCGCAACGTGCCATCGTTCGCCAGTTAGGCTAGTGTGTTGTTTTAACGGATGCTAGGTGTAATGTCGGTATGGATAAAATTGATCGACTAACGTTAAATTTTTTCGTGAGATGTTTAATGATTGTAAGGATAGATAATACATTTACGGCGTATCAAAATGTAACGGAACACGGGGGAGCGCGTGGAGAAAGTATCAGCGGCAGCCAAGGGATACATTGCAAGCGATTGTATTAGTAGCAGGATCAGCGTTTGAACGCGTATGCAAATTCCGAAATGGGCGCGAGCTGGCGAGAAAGAAAGAAGGGAAAAAGGACATCACGCGGTCGAAAAGAAACTGAGTCGACACCGAAGGTGACGAAGAAGTGTGAAGTGAAGGCGAGAATGTGCAGGCTGTGGCTAGCGTGCTGTCGGAAGAAAGAGAAGCGTTACCAAAGATGGACATGTGGCAGCAAGAGACTTTTAAAGTGGTGTCCAGACGGGAAAGTGACGGTAATAAATGCTTTTGTAAAAAAAATGACAAAATGCCGACCCGGATTTTTATTTCTTTCTTTCCAGTTTTATTTTTATGAATAACTAAATAAAGTGTGACGCAACGAACGTTACCAAATTAGATGTAAATTGTGTAGAAATAATCAGTGTGAATTCCAGGTAGATACAAAAACATTTAATTAGTAAATTGTCTAATAATTCAGACTATTATTCTTATCTTGGGTTTTATTCTCTATACTTTCGGACATAATAACCGCCATCTTTATTCAGATTATCTTGTACGAATTACTAATCTTTTCGTATCCTTGATTTCAAGGCGAATCCTTTTACACGCATCTGCGGGGAAATCGATAAACATGCAATATGGTACTTCAAATCAAGGATATCGCTTACTTTATAATCAAATAGATTGGCTGTTTGTTCTAGTTGTGGACCCACCACAATGAACCGGGATAAAATTTCACATGCGCCCTTGATGTGTTTTAATGCATAATACATTGTTGTCTGCATTGCACTGTATAGAACCTACAGTTGATTTTATAAAATTATTTTATAGTATAGCTTGAATTAATGTTTAAAATTCAAAAGAACAAAATCAGACTATTCCGATTAGATTGGTTTAATTATCTATTTTTGATATTTATCGGTTGAATTTCTATACGAAACTTATCTGAGAACACTGGCAAACACAGAAAAGACTTTTGTGTGAATTTGCAAGAGCATCTACCCAGCAGTTTCCGCGTTCATAGGAGACGAGATCACACACATATACACACAGATAAACTGCTTTTAATATATGAGAATATGTCTAACATGACCGAAATATGTATTTATATTTTAAAAACTGAAAAATGTATTCATATTTTTAAAGGAATGAAATATGCATTTATATTTTTAATGAGTGAACGATGAATTTATAATTTTAAAGACAAAGATTTAATTTTAAAATACTGAAGGATTTATTCATATTTTAAAAGAACTAGTAAATTCATTATTATACTAGGAAATGTACTTATATTAAAAAAAAAACTGAAAGTTGTATATATATTTTTAAAAACTGAAAAATGTATATATATTTTAAAAGACTGAAGAATTGTGTATATATTTTAAAAGACTGAAAAATGTATTGATAATAAAAAGATTATTCATATTTTAAAACACTGCATAAAATTTGGAACACTTTCCCCTATTACATCACAAGCTCTGTGACCGAAACGGTCATAAATCCCGCTATTATCTACTTTGGTTGAGAAGTTTACGGCAACTTTAAGTCAAACATTGTATTTAATAATTTAGACATGCAATTACAATTAATTGAAACTATGAAATAATTTAATTTACTATTCTTCAGGTGTTAGGCTCTAATATTTTTTACATTTTGTGACTGGTAAATAACGGTTCAAAACGCCACACACTACGTCATTTGTAAACGCGACACTGTTTGCACGCCGGCCATAGTTTGGCGAATCTAAAAATAACGGAAGAAATTTGTTTTTTTTCTCTCTTTATGTGAATGTGTAACCACTTTTCTTTTAAATCGCAGTGCAATGTTGAGCCGTTATAACCTAACGAGACCGGATTGAAATTGGAGGTTATTCGTGTTTTATCAGCCGAAGTAAATTAACTACAGAGCAACAGTTGATGCTTCAGAATAGATTTGTTCGCTCACGTAAAATACTGATAAAATAATATCGTTAAGATGTGCATAAGAAACGGCTATTTATCTCATATTCTAACGAGAAACATGATTAGTATATAAACAAATAGGGAAGCCGATCCAAGATGTACGCAGGACTACGCCCAACGATATAAAGTATTTTTAAATAAAACAGAAAGAATATTTATTTATTATCCTCATCTTCATTGTTGTTGTTGTTTCACAACATTTTGGCCAACTTCGGGGCCCGTGGCGCAGCAGATAGAGGCGTTGAGTGCCTAAGATTTCAGATGAACATCGTTTTAAGATAGCGGTTTCAACGAGACCCTAAGCAGGCCAGATAATTAGTTGGCCAAATCGTGGTGAGACAGCAACTATGGCAGGCAGTAATTACTGAGTTAAGAGACTCAGCATTCTTAACCGTTCGCAGTTAACCACCCGAAGAAGGCCAAAGGAATAGTTAACCGAGATCTGGTGAAACAACAACAAGAACTATGAAGATAAGGATAACAGCCAATAAATAAATAAATACTCATTTTTAAGGATTCCAATAAAATAATACATAGTATAGAAAGAACTTTGACCAAACATGAATAAATAAAAATTAATTGAAACGATAACAATAAAACTTATGATATTTTTTATTTATTTATTAAATAGCAGAAACCCCATTCCATAGGAGATCTTGTGTTTGTTGATAAAAAATTTAATCCACCAAAGAAAACAAGTTTTTAATAATTTTATGACGTCAATTCTGTCCTCTAAGTGTGTCTGTCCAAGGAATGTGTAAAATGTCGATCGCCTGTGGATTCACCGCTACGCAGTCGTTTTTTTCTTTTTGATAGCTATAATTTTTTTATTACATAGCTTGGTACTTGAACATAATACCTGGAATCGGACAATCAAAAATCTTTCGGAAAAGCAAATCCATGGGGTCATTTTGACCCCCTTCTATTTCCTGCTTTTGCAAATGTCCAAATATGAAATTCAAACCTGATCGCCGACAAAATGAGTAAATACGAATGAGTACCAGCAGGAAATCTTTACTCAAACTAAAAGTAAATATTTGTGCATCAATAATGTCGATGCTAAGATAATGATTATGAATAGTTTACACTTTATAGAATGTAATGAATATAGCGTTTTCTATGGCACTATACTGGCAGTTATGTCGAGTTTTTTAGATTAAAAAAAGCAGAAAAATATGACTTTTTTTAGCCGCAAATGTGGTTATTATTCTGCTCTAAGACACGCCTATGTTTTAGAAAAATATTATTGTCGCATTAATAAATTTTGTTCGTTTTCTTTTCTAATTCATAACGTATCTTAAAGGTTTTTGAAGCCTAAATTCTTTCACATAATTTTGAAAACTTCTGAAACCATAGGAATCTGTTAGTGTGAAATAAGTATATTATGGTAGGTACCTTATACTATCTCAGAATATGCTAGATAACGTGCTGCTTTTTGTACAATGTGCGTATGTTTTTTTTTTATTGTAAAGTATGATGTGATATTTATATGTTTATTAGCAATCTATATGCAACCTATTTTCCAACGTTAGAAACAGCAAACTTTACCACGTCCAGTAAATTGAGATGGAATGTTTTGCATTGAAAGCGTGCGTTCGTCTAGGATTATAGTTTGCTTATAGTTTCCATATTTAGGTGACGAAAATCATCGACTGCGTTCCATTTCACTGATTATGACATCATGTTTTGTTTAGTATTTCATGAAATTTATTATATTGGATTAAAATCTTTCCATACAAGGCTTGAAGCCACCTGTTGTAGGCAGATAAGAAAAACAAAAGATTAAAAAATATGAAAATCATGAAAAGACGAAAGCTATAAGTAGGAAAGCTTTTCTGGCTTGGAAATGAGTGGAATGGGAATATGTACTACAATGAGGTATTAAAACAACGTATTGATGAGGATCAGTAGACTAATACTAATGAGACAAAGTGACACAAAGAAAGCAGGAAGAAGAAGTCACACCATAACAGTATTTATAAGAAGAACTTGCAGTAGCAACATCACGTCCGATAGAAAGAGGGTGCGGAGACGAAAAAAGGGTGTGGTCAATCAAATTGCACGTAAGTTTACATCTTATAAAGAACTCAACTATGCGAACCGTCCTCCAAACATAAGATTGATTCATAAACATGACCTGGTTAATGTGTTGTTTGTTTAGAGTAGACATGGGACAGACATAGCATACGATTACGACTGAATCGAGTTAACGCAATTCTATACATTAAAAAAGGGCAGCAATTATAACCCTTTAACTTATGAGTGTTTTATGCTATATTGATGGTTAATAATGATAAAACGTTGTGTTCATGTTTGCCCTCAATACTAATCCGTAACACTCCCTAGTAATTCCTAACTATGCTTCAAACGGATAGCATAATGCTTAGTTAGATATCAAAATAGTTAATACAACATTTTAGTTAAATTGCCCCAATAGTTTTTGAAAAAATCCACAGATGAAATATTTTGTTGTAGTAACAACAGTTTTAAATCCTTATTACCCATAACTGTGCAACGAATATATAACATAATACTGTGCAACTAGGATATAAGATACTTCTTCCCTTGTTCCTACGACTTACTTACATCCGGAGTTCTCATTCATTTAATTTGGTCGTTTCTAATGTCTATACAATCAGTCGTTTCAGATGCAAATGGAGCTGACAGAAAACAGAGAGACAGAAAGAAGAACCAATTCACCTCATTCCTTGAGGCTTGCATTCACAAGTATCCGTGGACTTAGACTATGTAGAATCATTTCTCTTAGTTAACTTCCCGTACAGCTTAACGCTAAGTAAAACTAACATACATTCCCCTATCCGCTCTGGTCACTTTTAAAAAATCAGTTATCTCCACATTTACTGTAAAGATATAGATATACATATGCACGAACTTAAATTAGGGACTCGAGATTTCTGGAAAACATATCACAGTGGATTGAATAATAAGCAGTCCACAATTCCCCTTCTGTCCAACAACCTAACCGAAAAGCTAAACTATTTCCACGATGGTTTGCCTTCAACTGCACTTTGAATCCAACAAATCACTCCTCCCAGGTTTTTATTCCGAACAGACGCGATACTCGATGATCTTAAAATCAATTTCCCGTGTTCATAATACCTACACAGCGCGTGCGACTGGGATAACCCAAGCTATACTACTAAAATGTCCTGCTAATGATGGCCCTACTTCTCTCAAAACATTTCAACAAATGTTGCTTTTCTAACTGTTGGGAAATATTTCTCTAGTGCCAGTTTTCTAAGCATTCTGGCGAAAGAACTGACCCATTGAATGATCGCCCCATTAGCCTTCTTCCTCTTCTCACCAAGATATTTGAATTCTTTATCAGTCGAGCAATTGTTCACCGCCTCATAAATAAACACCTTCTGACCGACAGTATAGATTCAAGTAAGCCCATTCTACTACAGCTATCCTTACCGTAATCCCTTTACTTATATACCATGTATTGGAGAAGGCAGAGGAGGCTAGAGTAGTATCTCTAGATACGTCTAACACCTTTGATAGGTTATGGCACAATGTCATTCTCATGAAAATTAAATCATATGGTATTACTTGACCAATAATTAACACAATCAAACCATTCTTAAATAGAAGACAAATCAAGATTGTCCGCGACCGCCGTACGTCAAATCAATATGATATAAATGCAGCTATTCTACAAGGTTCGATACTTAGGCAGTTATTATTGCTCATATTCATAAATGACCTTCCTGAGAAAATTGTCTCTAAAATTTTCTGATCATACAACACTTTTTAATAGACACAAGGGGAAAGCGGATCGTCATATATCTAAGAAAATGGCGGAAACCTTAACGAAATACCCTCAATCCGTAGTAAAATGGTGTCAAAAATGGATGGTAACATTCAATGCTGTCAAGACTAAGCTTCTTTCTTTGAATAATAAGATACCTTTTTAATAACTGATTTTCATAGTAAATTAAACACAACTTCAAAGCTCTTTGTTCAACCTTCTTGGCTTGACATTCACAAGTGATCTGAATCGGAACAATTACATCTAGAGTGCATCGTTAAGGCTGCTGCGAAGAAAGTGGGCTCTCTCTACCGTGCTAGATTGATGTGAACACCTTCAAGTATCCTTTACTCCTATGAGGCCAATATTTGCTTACGCATAGAATATTGTTGTTACATATTTTTTGGTGCATTTGCAACTAGTCTCTCCCTCCTACACACGGTCAACAAAAGGGTCGCCAAACCTAATAAATCCCGCACTATCAACTAAACTCCAACCTTTGTCTCATCGCCGAACTGTTGCATCTCTATTCAAGTTTTACGAGTTTTTAATGAAATGTGCTCCGACTAACTTCAAGCTTTTGTACTCCCTCAACGTAAATCTACGCGACAAACTCGAAAAGCCGCAAAGTAGTGCCCCTACGTAATTTTTCCCTCGGATTGCTAGAGTAGGAATCCTCTCGCGGAGCCCTGATTCACTTACACAGAGAAGTTTAAGTGTAATCTAAACAGGCATATCGCCGCTCAACTCCCCACATAGTATACTTGCAAATTTGATCCTAAATAGTAGCCCTTAAGTTAAAGTGGCATAATACTTGTATGACACCAAAAGCTATAAAATAAAAAAAATAAGATAAATATATATAGATATATTATTACTTTCGGAAAGATGATTGTAATAAATTAACTAAATTAATTGTAATAAATTAACTCGATATTAACGCCAAAAAACCTTTGTTAGAACACGATGTTTGTAAAACTATTACGTAATGTCGGTTGCGGACGACCACTGTAATAAAGGATTTACAATTTTCTTGTGATAGTAAGATTCTTATCTATTCAGTCTCAACCATACTGTAGCATTCATAGATTTTATTATACTAACGTAGTTATACAGAATTTATTATACGATTACTACTTATACTATATTTATTAATTAAACGACGGCCGTTCAAAAAGAAAACCCTTATTTTTGTAAACTAAAAAACTACGTAAGGATACGAAAACAAGCGTGGTGCTATTAAAACGAGCGACATTTTATTCATCAGAATTGTTTCCACAAAATCACTACTATTCTGAATGCTTTTTTTTTTTTTGCTAGGAATTAAAAGAAAATCTCTGCTTCTAACGCGCGTCCATGACATGAGTTGATTTCTTAGAGCCACACACCGTTAATATATGCAGGGGAGATGAACTTCAGATTGTCATAACAACTGAATTTGCAAACCCTTCTGATTCAATCGAACAGAATAAAGATAGAAGGCATTACATTTAGAACGCCTTTTCTACTAAAATATTATGAATATATGAATATGCATATTCTAAAATTCATATAAATTCTGTAATGATTAGGTATGAACTGAATATTTTAGTATGCTTTACATGGATTCACTTATATTAAGATATGTATGCATTCCTTATTATTGATATATTCTTTTAATGTTCATCAATATAAAATTAATTTTCTTTATTTATCCTCTAACCTTCATCCCATCGCAGCATAGTTCATCCTTGTGTGTGATTTACAAGTATGTTAATGTAATGTCTTCTGAAAAACTTATTGCACTTGTGCCCTCTCAACGTATGTAACAGCAACTACACTGACATCCCTTCACTGTTGAGCTCCCGAGATGCTCGAAAGCCTTCTATTTAAAAAAAAATCATCCTCTACGTGTTCTAAACTTTGGAATTCCCTTCCCTTTTTTCTTCTTGGACATTGCATTAGTTTAAAGCTTGGCAATATCTTCACATGATCCCTCTAGGCATGGTCCCAAATAATAGCAATTTCTATCCAAATGGCAAAATACCTTGTTTAAGGATGAATGAGTACTCATGATTTTCATTATTGCAATATTCTTTCGCAATATACTAAGTTACACGCATTTCTCCGTCATATTAGACTTCTTCTTATTATTATTTTTTACGGCAAGATTAATAGTTTGATATTTATGTATTTCTGTTTTAGTGAGATTCTTATGTACTTTATGCCCAACTTTGTAATACATTAAATGAAACTTTGATATTAATATATTTTCTATTATAGTATGATGATTATAGATATAGCTTTTATCACTATAAAAAGCCTTTGGATTCCATTGAAGTAAGATATTTATATATTCGTTTTTAAAGTAGTATAATAATATATTATGTAACCATTATATTAAGATGTCCCGTTTCTTCGATTGTAATAAAATTCCCATACCCTTAATTCCATTATATTATTATTTCAATTATGATAAAATGTGCATACATCCATTATAATAGATGCCTTTACCTCCATTATAATAACATGTGCCCACTCCCATTATAACAACATGTGCATACATGCATTATAATAAAATGTGCTTACCTTCATTATAAGATGTGCATACATCCAGCATGATACTGAATGCATGTCTTTACTTATATAATACTTTGTCTTTATTATTATAAGATGTGCATACTTTCATTATTGTGCGTTATACTCATTATTAAAAGATGTTCATACCTCCATCATGATGATAAGCGCATACCTCCATTATTTTAAGATGACTTTACTTTATTAATATTAAGATGCCTTACATCCATTATAATAAGATGTGCATATTTTATGCAAAGATGTGCATGCCTCCACTATAATAAGATGTTCAACTTTCATTATATCAAAATGCCCTTACCTACATTATAAGATGCCCGTACCTTCATTATATGAAACTTTATTTACCTCTATAATAATGCGATGCCCATATTCTCAGTATAAATGATCAATATTTCAAAATTTTAAGATGCCCTTACTTCCATGACAATAATATACCCATGTTATCATTATATTTGTTATACCGGCCTTCCTTGGACAGAGGAATTTACACCGATTAGCACTATAAATAGCGCTAGTAATTCCAGCACCGGTGAGAGAGATGCGACTGCATTTCAACTGCTAGCCGAGTGCCGAGAAGATATACACGCTTTCCTATCTTTGTACATTATTGCTAATACACTTGTTCCTTAATCGAACCTCGACCTGATTGTTCTTATTTTCAATGTTGTTCCACGACACAGCAATATTAATATCTACTCAGTTCCATTATAATAATATACCTATATTTCCATCATATTAACATCTCCTTACCGCCATACTAAGATGTCCATACCGCTGTTATGATGAGATGCCATTCCTTTTATTTTAGTAATATATCCATACAGTTTTTTATCGACAAAACGGGCGATTCTAATAAAAAATATGTGACTTCAAAGTAAACAAACGATAAAATTTGATTTTCTTAGTTTCAAATGATGATAAATTAATAAGAGAAGCCATCAAACCCGTACGAAGTGAAATGATATAAGTCATCTTTCTTTTTTTTTTAAATATGCAACGAAACACAAAATTAAGGAATGCTTTTAAAATAATTGGGAAATAATTTAGAAACGAAATTTGATTGAATCAAAATTATAACAAATATAATCGAATTTCATCTCATTTACAAAATTCGATAGAATCAAATATTCTTTGCCAGGTTTTAAATTATCAACGCATGAACGAAATTTATATAAAAAACCTCAATGTATTCACAACAAAATTACAACTTGCCACTTCCTATTTAACAGTCAGAACTCTATTTATGACAGCATGACAGCGTCGTTGGCTTTGTGGGTAAGCGTAAAATGAAGTGTCGGCACTGATACCTCTCCATCATTGGTCAGTAAAAATTAAATCACTCTTGATTGAGTTTTTTAAACAAAGAAACATTGAATCCTTTTTGTAAACCTTGATTTTCTTTACGGCAAAAACCCGACATATTCTAATTGGGAAAGAGCAATTTTATAGGGAGAGAAATCAGCGGTCATTCAAAAGAATGCTACTCTCTGATACTGCTCAAATTGAATACTCCTTTTAGGAATAATCCTGTTTAAATAGATCTATGCATAATGTACCAGTTTATTTACCAATAGCAGGCCGACCGGTATTGCCTTGTTGTAAAAAACACTTTAATATGATATTTTGATTAATGCAAATTCCGTGTTTATTATTATATTGGACCCAATATATAGTAATGCTTTCAAAAGTAAAAAAAAAAAACGTCTCGTGCGCCACCACCGAAAATCGAAAGCAAAATGTTCACATGACGATTTACATTTTGCTTTGACGTTAAAACCTGAGCGATGAAGATATGTTTGCTGCAAGGCTAAAACTTAAAACATGAAACAATACTATTACGTTACGCATACATATTAGAAATACTGTCGTTTGACCTCAACCTGACAGATTCCATTTCTTTATTTTTCAGAGTTTTGCACCGATTTCCCCCGGCTAAAACCCAAATATAACGTTTCGCATAGATTCCAATACCTTATATATTAAGTTTCATTTCTGTAGACCAAAAACTGACAACGTAGTTTGGTAGGCAATTATTTTAACCATATATATATATATATATATATATATATATATATATATATATATATATAAATAAAGCTGAATGTCTGTGTGTGTGTGTGTGTGGTCACGAATAGGCTCCTGTATAGTTGACTATTTAAAAAAAAAACTGATTACATATAATGATAGAAGATGTATCGAGACACAGGAATGGGTATGTTTAATCTGGCAGAACGGTGGTTCATTAAAATTGTGGGGTCTTCGTTTGCGGCTGGTCCACAAAGTATGGAAATGAAAAAATTTTAAAATTAAAAAAAAAAGTTTACAAGTGTTTTTGATATAGATGTACATAAGAATACGTTGATAAGTATGTTTTAACTTAAATAGGGGTGGTATAATAAAATTGTGGGGTCTGCGTTCGCGCCTGGCCTCCATAGAATGGAAATAGGCACAAACTTTAAAAAAGACTTTTCATATCTATCTGTGTAAGTATACTTTGATAATTATGCTTCAGTTTGAAGAAATATGGTATAATAAAATTATAGGGCGTTCGTTCTCACCTGACCTCTATAGAATGGAAATATGTCACAAAGTTTAACAAGGTTTTTTAATATAGATCCACAGAATATTGTGATAAGTGTTTCAGTGTGAACAGGTATGATATAATAAATTATGGGGTTTGCTATTTTATTTTTACTTTCATCATATTTTGCTTTGGTTTTGATACGCCAAAATTCAACCCAAATTTACAACCCTTCCTTTTCATAACCTATCATACTTTCATAAATCAGAGTCCATTTTCTGTAGGCTGTTTTTGAACCAAGTCCAGGACGGTTACTTTTGCTAGTAGGCTGTTTTTGAACCATATTGAATATATATATATATATATATATATATATATATATATATATATATAGTAAGCGGTTTGTGTGTACTATAAGTTTTTACGCAGATATTACGTACATACGAAGTATGTGGAATATCTGCATGGATATAATGATACGCAATAGTAAGATGACCATCGCAATAAAAAACTGAAAAAATATTGGGGATCAATTAAAATGAATGTTTTAATTAATATGCTTTTGGCCCATGCATAACAAAGTTGTATATTCTTTTTAAATAAATAGAAAAAAAGGGGTTTTAATATCAATACCAATACAAACACACAAAACTAATTCATAGCTTGATTTGTTGTTTTTGTTTTACGGCATATCAACACTTTTCAGGTTATTTAATGCCGAATCCAGTGATTTTGTTTTTTCCAAGTCGGTTTCTATTTAACTCAGGGTTGGGACCCTAATAGGAACTACCACTACGGGTCAGAGTGGACCTGAGAGCGATGACAATTAAAGGGGACTCACACTCCCAAAGTCCACAAGCTGTGGCCTCAGCATCGGATATTGTTCAAGGTCATATCCAGGAAACTAATTGATAAGAGTATATATATATATATATATATATATATATATATATATATATACACACACATGTATATATATATGTGTATATATATAATTTATATGTGTGTATCTATATGTATATATATATATTTGTATATATATATGTGTGTATGTGTACATATATATGTGTACATATATATGTGTATATATCTATGTATATATATATATATGTGTGTATATATATATGTGTATATATATGTATATTGGGGTGGAGAGGGCTCCCGTAAGCCGTGGTGAAGGCAACATTTCTAGGAGAAGCAAATCTCTGATTTAAAAAACCATAAAGCGGAAGACCAGTACCCGCATTAAGCTGGTCTGCAGTTTAATTTGTTGCTGGCTATCTTGCTCTTGCTTGTTGCTGGATCTCAACATTTTGAACCGAGAGAGAGACTTAGCTGTCGTACAAATCTAAGACTCTTTAACATCATATTTGTATAAATACTCCCTCAGATATTTGGGCTCATGGATTTTAAATGTCTGAGGGAGTGGCACTCGTCTGACAAGAGACGTTGCAATCATCATATATATGTGTACATATATATGTGTATGTATATATATATATGCGTATATATATATGCATATATATATGCATATATATATATGCATATATATATATATATACATATATATATATATATATATATATATATATATAGAACAAGTAGTTAATAAAACATGTTAAAGACACTTTGAAAAAGAGTTTAAGACATTAAATTTTTAAAAGGAAACTCTAAATAAGTAGATAGTCCTTAATCCGCGGACTATCCACTCATTTAGTGTTTCTTCTTTAAAATTAAATATGTTTTAAATCTTTTTGAACATGTTTTTTTTAAATATGTTTTATTAACAACTGGTTCTTATTATAAGCTCTTTCTCCTATTTGGTTTTATCGAGCTTTTACATCCGGTTGAGATTATTTTATAAATATTAATTCTTTAATAGCTATTATTAACTTTAGTTTTGCCATCTTGGATCATTTTGGTAAACCTAACTGTAATTCTTATTCTATATATATATATATATATATATATATATATATATATGCATACATATACATATATACACACATACATATACTTACATACATATGCATATATACATACATATACATATATACATACATATACTTTCATACATATACATTCATACACACACACACACACATATATATATATATAGCAATGAGGGTACACATAATTTGCGCGTGTTATATTCCATAGGGCATGTCAGGCTATCTTACTTTATTAAGGTATTGGACACTCACAACTTGATAGACTAAACTTGATAATCGTGTATACTCTTGTTATACAGCTGCAACAACAAGTTTTCAAATTCCCCGAATCATTTTAATATTACAAATCTTTAAAAGTGAAATAATACCAAATACGCGTAGAAATAATTTTCTAAAGTATCCGATGTTTCCACTTTAAATTGATCTGACATGAACAGAAAGATATTTTCTACGCTACAACATCGGTCATTACGTGGTTATCGTTAAAATAGTAGCAGTCGTAACGCGTATGAAGCGAAGGCGCCGACAACAGCTTTTGACTAAAGATACAACACGAGTAGTCTCCCTTTACACATATTTCCCATTGAAATCAGATTGTCGATCAAATACTAAATAAATAATAAATCAGTATATTATTTTTAAAATAAATGTAACTTTAATTTTGTTATTTGTTATTTATACAATATTGTGCCCACAAAAATTTTTAATGGCAATTTTATATATATTGTTACATGATGTTTCAAGTTAATTTTAGAAGAAAATCGGCTGTCTGTCAGAGTTCGCTTATATTAAAAAACAAAACTAGAAATTTGTATTATGCGTTTAGTTGTAACGAAACGAAATTTTTTTTAAATTACCTACACTGATTAAGCAGTTTTATATTTATAAAGAAAATGCGTTTTAAGCGATTATTAGGAATTCCAAAGCATTACAAATACCATAAAGTTTGGGTTATTGTTGACTTATCTCCCTACGTTTCTTGCAGTATTTTTCAAAATATACAAAACAACCACTCTTCGTTCAATTAAGAAAATGTATATTCTTATTATAAATAAAACTACTTGATCGATTTACCTGCTATTTAGACTATGCTGTTTTTGCTTCGTCAGGGGTACGTGCATTATATCGTTTTTTGTAAATTGTTGTTTTTAAATATAAGGATAATCTGAACTATACGTTAATCCGGTATATTATGTATTTATTTTTGGTAGCATTACATAATTTCTTAATTAAAATAATACCATACTTGGTTTTGTTTTAATTAACAGAGAACGTTAAATGTATTTCTAGTTCTTTTTAAACAACAGTAATTTACTTAATAAATATATAATTCAACATTTTCAACAACATCAATATCAGAGTTTAATTAAAAGTGTTGCTAAACATTTATTTTGTAACCAGCGGGGGCGCCCTGCCTTGTTAGGTCGTAAAATACGCTTAAATATAGTTAATTCATGCAGATTCAGTATTTATTATTACAGGGCCAAGTCTTCATTTAATATGATATTGTACCTAATATATAGTAGTGCTTTCAAAAGGTTTTAAAAAATGAGTGCCAGTAACTAGAATCGAAGCTTTAACATTTAACTCACCAGCCACGTCTCCTACCGATGTAGCTATCAAGAGCTAGGTAAGAGATATGGAATATTAAACCCCTTGGAAAATAAATTGATTTGGGGCATGCGCAGAAAGTAAAAATATGTCGTCAAAATGCCGATATATGTCTGTATGCGTTATTCATCCATCCAAACAAATATCTTAGTTGTTATAAAGTATACCACTGGTGTATGATTACTAGATATAGTTAATTGCATGTTATGTGACCTGTAGTTTAAGAGATTATCGGTTAAATATTTGCACACAGACAGATACACATACGTATATCTACTGTTGTATTGATATAGTTAATGTACATTATTCGTAATTATTTCTGAATTTTGACATCAAGATTGATGATAAGTATTATTTGGAATATTCGGACTACTATTCTCAGTTTTATTGTTAATGTCACAATATTGCGACCGATGTAACCACCAACCTTCTTCACGTGTATTTAGACAATACCTTTTAATAGTAAATGGAGGAAAGAATCGCTGTGTTATTTTATCTAACAATCAAATTAGAATTAAAATTATGTGATACCTACATAAAAGGGAAAGAGCACAGAATACATTTCCGGAATAATTGGGGTTTTACAGATTTGATATAAAATTGTAGTCAATCGAATCCATAAAAATAACATTATTTATCGTCGTATTTATATTTTTGTTAATGCTCATCTACTACTAAAAAAAAATAGAATTATATATATATATATTTATATATATATATATATATATATTCTAAATAGCAGGGAGTTTAAGCGTGAACACTGGCGATGAAGCGGGATTATTAGAGCAAATTGAAATCATATTTAAACTTGCAATTTTAATTTAATATCTGGCTGGAGTATACTTAATAGAGTAAGATAACGGACATTCTTGGTGAATGAGAACAATTGCTTCAATCTTCTCCATTGCGATTATTACAGACACATGTTTGTCGAGAAGAGCGACCTATTTTGATCACTTTGAGTCCCATGCTGACGCTGCTGAACGGTTTTAAAATATACTTTTATTTATAATCTAAATTATCACCATTCTAAACTCAGTTATATTACGTAAGAGGTACTGTTGGTGATTGTGCAACCCTTACTAAACTATAGACTTCCCGCGCAGAACGTTACGACAAACGCAATATCAGTTCCAAGAATCGAAATCAGATATTTGGCATAAACTCGTTTCTAACCAATATAAAATATTTTGTTAGATTTTTCAGATTCCTGAACATCCCTAAATACATCTTAAATAAACGTCAAACAGTTAAAGAACAGCCGCCTGTTCTTGTAAGTGATTCATCAACGGAAGGGTCGGATGAGGAATCTGACGTACAGTTGATGGAACGAAAAATCGTGATACGGAGCATGACGGCGGGACGTGAAGCCAACATAGACGAAATCAGCTGTCCGTATACGTCGTATGCAGTGCACCAGAGTAGAAATAGGGGCCAACCTATCGTAAATACAGTTAGTACGATGTGTGGTAGCGGGGAGGAAGAACAGGAGAGAGGGAATTGTTTAAGATGGGTTAGAAAATACTCTGTATTTAGGTAAATTAAGTAAACTGAACACCGTCCTATTCAATAAAAGGAAAAATAAAAGATCCCTTATCTCCATTGTTCAAGCAACTGACGTCTTAGGAAAATATAGAGCTGCTTCTCATTTCAAAAAAGTAATTGGAATGTAAAGTTAAAATTAAGCAACTTGAGCAGAAGCAAACATAGTTTATCGGATGTCGGCTGCCTCAATGTCAATTTTTAAAATTGGGGTGAAAATACTACCCATGTTATTTGAAATGAAACAAAAACCTACACTGAGAAAGACCCCGAGAAAAAGAAATGAAAAGGTGTGTGTGCGTGTGTGTGTGTGTGTTTGATAATGGATTCGTGCTAATAATGTTAAATTATGTCCGCGGAAAAAAATATAGAAAATTAAATAACTAAAATGCATTAACGGTAGTGGACAAAAAAAAAGTTAAAATGGTTTATTGTTGAACATACAAATAAACCATTGAAAACAGAATAATAATAATAAATAAATTTGAAAAAATAAAAGAGAAATATACATGAAATCTAGAATAAAAAAATGTATTATATGTATATATAAAATTTGTTTTGGTGGCAGGGGAGGAATGTTATGGAGAGGCAAACGAAAATGAACTCGTGTCCAGGCCGACAAAAGTGGTGCCCCGGGAATTGTGATGCAAATCGTTTTGGGTCAGGCCGTTTTATGGAGCAAGGTGCGAATGAACTGGCCGATTAAAATCAACAATGAACATCCGGGAATTATAGTGACCGGGAGATGACGTAATTCGGTCGTGGGTCAGACCAAAAGCAAACGCCGGCTTGTCAAAATATGGATCATTGACGTCACTTGGTTTATAGGTTACCAGGTCGAGAAAGTCCATAAAAGTGAGATGGTAAACAAAACAAGACAGACGGAGAGAGACACAGAGACGACGAGGAACTGCTCTCACGTTCGCAACCCACTCCTCTCCCATTGTCTTCCCCGCCGCCGCATTGTGTGTATATGAATATTTCCTAAATAAACCAAGTCTGTTTTATAACAAAGTGTCTCGCTATTCATTGATAAATGAATCAGCTGTCATTCTAATCACTAGACGATTTCCAACAGACATATACGTAACAAAAATAAAATAAGCATCAAAAGTTTCCTTCTTAAAAGAATTATAGTTAACTAGCTGGGAAGAGGGCCCGGCTTTGCCCGGGCGTAACATACACTTAAATGCTATATTTTAATAAAGTAATCTGCAATTGTTTTTGAGTGTCACCAGCACTGAACAAACATCCAAAAAGCGTAACTTCCAACTGGATTCTACCAAACATTTTATCTACAGGTCTGAAGATTCCTGAGTTGGAAATAATTAATCCCTTATTCCCAAAAATACACATGAAGAAGATCGGAGGTTACATTGACTGAAACATTGTGAAACTCAGCATCAGAATATTAGTTGAATAATCTTTATAATACGAAAAAGGTAGGTTAAATGTTTCCCTGGCAACGCAAGAAAAGGGCAGCTTGTATGTTATGAATAAGTCTTAAACTAAGCCATATTGGCTTGGTAATTTAGTAATAAAAAGAACATTTAATGTCACAAAAACATCTGTTTATCATAGTATATATTTCATGTCGATTAAGTAATTATTTGAACTGAGAATTCACACAGTTACCAGACATTTTATCTGCACCATCAGAGGCGTACAATAAATTGCATCACTGAAAATAGACAAATCAACCATATGAGAATTATTGTTATGAATAAAAGATACCATCTAAATGGGTTTTGTCACCCTTAAGATGACATTTGCTGCTTAACAGATAAGAACACTAATTTCGTAATCTCCACACATTGCGGTGGATTCTGCGAAAAGACGATAAAAATATTAAATGATTAGTTTATGATTGAAGTAGCAAAGTTGAGCATTCGACTAATGACATATTAAGTTGCATTTCTGAACAGGTGATCGTAGGCAGATATAGTATATTCTTAAGTGTGAATCTTGCGAAGTATTTACTTACACATCTCTCCCAAACTGATCTACACATAGTTATTTGTCTAATAGCTACTTGTGTGTGTGTGTGTCTGTGACTAAATGATATGACAACTCTGTTCTTTCAGCAGCCTTTATGACCTCGAAGAGAAAATGAAGGGAAATGAACAATAATGGCCGCCTTTTTATATGCTTGCTCAATATGCAAAGGGACACTATCGTGGGATATGAAAAATGTATCTGATTTTGTACAACGTTGTGCATTTTGGACTTGACTATTGAAGTTGTGTGTTGTGTCAGTTGTGCGTTATGATTTGCCGTTAAAATTTTGGTTTTGACTATTAAAGTTGCGAGTTGTGGCAGCTATGCAAGGATACGTGGCGTAGTGGATAAAGAAATTAGAAAAAGATAGCTTATATTTTGAACGACACACACATAATAATTCAAAGGACACGGATGTACCATAGATCCCTGGTACCGTTCCCAATATCGTGCAGATTTCCTACATTGACAGAAAGTTTCCCTAGTTTAACACATACATTTAATACATTAGAAAATGTTACAGATTACAACGACAGAAAAGTTGTGAAAATAACATTTAAGATAAGAACAAGAATAAAAAAGCATTGGAAATGCAAAAGGATATAGGGATGGTATGCCAAAAGTATACAAACAAGATAGCTATGAATGGCTAGGCACATGGAAATAGAATTGCATCCAAAGTATAGCCCTATAGCTTTTCTCCAATCTTCATTCCGTGCCATCATTACGGTTGTAAAAAGCTATAGGGCTATACTTTGGATGCAATTCTATTCCCATGTGCCTAGCCATTCATAGCTATCTTGTTTGTATATTTTTGGCATACAATCCCTATATCCTTTTGCATTTTCAATGCTTTTTTATTCTTGTTAATTAGTATTTTTACTTTCAGTCTTATTTTTAAACTTACATTCATGATAGTATTGTCTTTTTTAGGAGGCTGCTCATTGCCGCCTCCATTAGTAGCAGGTCGCTTCCTGCTGGGTTTAAGGTCTTTTTATAATAGTTTGTGCATGAGGCAGCTTTTTTCCCCTTGGGGTCCCTGTTATACCGTGCTTTTGAGTCAGCACGTGAGGCAGCCTTCTTTTTTCTGGTTCTTTGTTATAAAGAGCATGTGAGGCAGTTTTTTCCCCTCGGAATCCCTGTTATACCGTGCTTTTGAGTCAGCACGTGAGGCAGCCTTCTTTGCCTCAGGATTTGCATGATACTTAATTTTTATTATTTCAGCATTTTTCTGATAGTATTCGTTTTGCTCAGATAATACCTTGACTTTGTTTTTTTCATAGTCTATATTTCTCTGAGCTTTTTTACTACGTGCTGACTTTGACATTTTTTATTAAATGTAAACATATAACACTTATGTGTATCTTACTATAATATCACTTATCTTATAGCAAGACAACTCTCGTAGAATTGAGATACTGCCCCGTCACCAATAGTTAAAGTGTGGAACGGTATATACACCAATAGTGTCGTTGTTATCTTTATATGAAGTCCTAATCAGTGACAGTGTGAGGTTACTTGGTTAATTTATTGTAGTTTATTTTAGAAAACTTACTTGTTTTTATTAGTAGATTGTGTATAGTAGCCACAATATCTAGTTATTTTTGTGGCTAGGGCTTGGATTTTGATTCTTTTTGGCCAGCTTCCAGTGAGTTCTTAGAAGATGACTTTCTTGCAGTTTCTTTTGCAGTTAATTTATCTTATTTCCTTTGGCGTTTGGTGAGTTCTTAGAAGAACTGGTCTGATCTACTTTTCTTAGCGAAGAGATTCAGCTGCATTTAACAATGGTTGCTATAGTGTATTTTTGCGCATGGGTGAGAATTTCAAGTTTCCTCCTTATTTTTCAATAGTTTGACAGTAGTCATGTGTCTTTCTGCCAAGAGCGACAGACGCCAGTGTTAGCCGCGATCGTCTAGAGGTTAGGACCCCACGTTGTGGCCGTGCTAACCTAGGTTCGAATCCTGGTCACAGCATTGACATTTTGTACATATTTTACAGTCCAAAATCTGAAGAATTATTTGTTTTTATAACATTGTTTTTTGACGTCGTACTTGTTGATAGGTTACTCTTATAACAATTTTGATCAACTGAGATAAAGATTTCGTGGTTTCATTAACGCTGGTGGGTTACTGTTTAAAGAAAAAAACCTTAACGTTCACCTCAAATATTCAGCGTCCAAGAAATATAAGCCACTGGCAAACTGGAACGTCTGTGAGCATCCGGTGTATTATTTAGAGCTGTCCCTTTTGAGAGAAGTTCCGTGTTCGAAGTGGTCTGTCTACATTGGGTATATAATGTTTAAAACTTGTTATTACACGTAATCTTATTTAATTATGGAGTTAGCTAAAAAGCGATAGGTCACTGCACTTCTCCGTGTAAAGAGCAGTCGATTGATGCTTGAATTGTTGTCAGAGACCGTCCGTACACCGAGACACATCGTCTCAAAAGAAAGAAGAAAGAAGAAGAAAGAAGAAAGAAGAACAATTGGCCATTTTTGTACCCTTTTTTTGCTCTCTTTTGACATTTTAACCGACGTTTTCACACTCGCTGGATTCGTAAGACGCTTCTCTGTAAGAATATGTGCTTTTTGAAACTTATAAGTTGATTTTAGTTGAGATTTGGATAGTTTTGTTTTGTAGGCGTATATAGGCGTGTACGGGCCATCCCTATATAGAGAGTGCTACCGCCTCTCTGATAGTAGTCTGACGAATCCGAAAAATTCACAAATAAAATTCTATAAAAAGTCTATGTCTATGCGTAAATATTGACAGATTTCTTAAAAGAGATGTGCTAACGTCGAAACGCTGACTGTTTAGCGTAAGTCTTTGTTAATGAAAAAATAATTTTATTTATTAATATAATATGGTACCCGTACATTGTGCCAATAATAAAATATTTTCTGTCCATACCTTCCCTCGCCTCACTAAATTAAAACCTTGCTGTTAGACGCCCAACCTAACCACGTTTGTTTAATCCTGCTTAGAATACACCCTTTCGCTTTAAGTCATCATCATAATATTCCTCCTGAAAGTGCTGTTGTCATCTCGGTTGCATCTGTCAATAAATGCCTCTACATAGATATTAGGCATCTTACACACCGATAAAATAAAATTACCACCCATCCACCCTATACCTCCCCCTTAGTCTTAAAACATATACTGCATACATTTAAGACTATTATAGAGACCATATGCAGCTTTTTACATTACACTCCATATAATACGCTCCACCTTTGTCTTAGCATTCGATATAACTCCCCCCCCCCATATAAGCTCAAATAAAACTTGTTGAGCTTTATATTATCCCGATAAGTCTCCTCTTATAGAACTAAATTTACTCTCTTCTTCTAACTCACTAAGCTTATATATTTATATATATATATATATATATATATATATATATATATAAAGGCACTTTGTCTGTCTGTGTGTATGTCTGAGTTTCTGTGTCTAAGTTTGTTTTATTGTTTCAGAAACAGCGAGGCCATTTATAGTGAAAATAACACAATAAACTTCATGTGTATGGGAGTGTTCTTAGATAGGTTTTGTATCGGAATTCCTCCGATAAGTATCGAAAACTGATAATCGACAAGTCCGATTAATAAAAGAATTGTCCGATTTGGACGACAGATTAATGTCTTTATATCATCGCAAGCGCACTTTAGATGTCTTATTTGTGGCTGTCATCTTACAGAGTTTTAACCCGATGATCGCAGGTACCAATTGTGGTACAACGGAGTCTTCCACTGACAACGTTGCTGACTCCAACGTTGTGTGCTGCGGTCATCTTCATTTAATCTTCTTATCATTACGTCGTATCTATCTTAGTGGCGATTTTCGGCAAAAAATATGCACAGGTGTAATCAAGTCGAACAAAATTAGCTCAAATCACTGAAACGACCATCGCCGAATAAAATCCCTATGAGGTGATGCTACAGTTACAATGCCGTCCCAAAGCGAGAGTGCATTCAAAGTGCCTGAGAAGCATCAATTCCTCGAATTTCTTTTTATGCCTCTTCCTCCCGAGAACCAACCGTCCATACCGTAAATAATGATATATTGTTATATTTTCATATGTAAGTTTGTCGTTACGTAACGAGCAGAGTAATATACGATTATAATTTCATAACTATTTCTACAGTATTATTTTGTGTTAAAAAGGAATTACCATTGTTTGTACGTCTTAACACAACACAACTACAATTTATTGTTGTAGGTGAAAATAACAACAATTGATTATTTTAAACAACATGAATGTTACATATTTCTATAAGTTTGACAGATCGTTCATTGCTATGTATTTTTAATCAAGAGCGCGAGTTAAAACCCACATTTATGCCCTTAACGCAATATTTACAAAAATGCGATGACATTTCCTTAAAATACAGAGACCAAACAACAATATTACGGAATTGGAAAAAGAAACAGTTATATGACTTGCTTTCAAACACGTCCGCAGGCAATATCATTGTTGCACATTCAAGAGTTAAATTTGTTTCTTCCGTACATATTGAGAAATTGACCTAGAATCAAATGCGTGGAGATTATTATGCTCTTTCACAAACACAACTGTTTAAACATTTACACAATGAGGAATAGCAGCATAAACACACACTGTTTACTGAGTTTACTTATTTACTATTACACGCATATACTCCTTCATTGACTATGAAAGGTATGCTTATATACGCACATTGCCAACAAACAGATAACTAACTTTTCAGTCTTACGGGCACAAAAAATTCAATCATACACAATAACTTTCGTACATTTTTAAATATGTGTGTTTATAAATAGGCTAAGTTCTCTAAAAACATTTGACCTTTTTCAAACCAACTATCTCTACTTTTAATTGTTTCTGTAAGTAGACCACGAAAACAAATTACCATCGTCTATAAGTCTTTTCAATTGAAATACTTAAGTGAAATATCTTAGAGAAATATATGGGTGTAGATAGATATACACAAGTATATTATAGTTGTATAAATCGGTATAGTAAACTTAATCTGTCTGTATCTTTCACTTTTCTAGAAAACTACCGATATCGCTGAAATTTGTATAGATCTTGGTCGTGATAAAGTGTAAGGAAGTAAGAATCATGGTATCCATTTGGTGCACAGTCTGCGATTAACAAAAATGTATAGGGATTGGTATTCAATGTAAGAATGAGCACAAATTAAATCATATGCATTTAACAAAGAACACTCATTCTAAGTCAACGAGTTATAATTGTTGCCCACTTTTTACGAGCTAAAAATCTAGTACATATACATACATATTTATGATGATATATGCCTACATATATGCGTGTATGTGTTCATATGTTTATATATATCTCTATCATACAGCACAGGCTCTAAATACTGCCTGCATTGCAACGCAGAGGCGAGCGAGATAATTATGAAACCGAATAAATTAAACATCTTCAACTCTAAACCGGAGATAATTTGCAGTTGCAGGCACAAAAGAAAATTTAAATACGGAAATTCAAAAAACAACGCCGCAAAAAAAAAAAAAAACACCGCCAGACAAGGTATTAATATCTATTATATCGAAGGCTGTCCATGCAGAAACTTACCCCCCCCCATCTGGCATATCCTTCTCCCTAGTAGGCGGCTTATACCCCCTTTTTCCCCCGCTGCTTCCGTCACGAAGGCTTTAATTGTTAAATAAAATTATTAATACCATTTTTTAATATAATATACAAATATAACCTTACAGCACCAAACTCATGTTAAACCAATCTCCCCCGTTGCAAGATCGAATTAACGCTACAACTATTTTATATGTAATCAACATTTTACATCACCTATTCAATCGCACACCAATAAGTAATTCACGCTAGTTATAACAAGACTGTGTCCTCATCAATTTAAAGCCAAATATTAATAAAAAGTAACTTCCCTTCCCGAACCCCAATTCTTAAACCAAAAATATAAATCCTAGGCGTCATCTCCTCCCCCCGTTCGTTCCACTTTTAAAACCCTCAACAAATAAAACTAATTTAAAATGTCCCTACACTATATACTTAAACACATATAAATTCATGCAATTAGTAAAAAATACTCCGAACCCATTCAAACCAGAAATATTTATATTTTTATTTAAATTCACTAAAATCTTCAGTGACAACCGCAACTGACTACCATCTTCATCTAACTCGACCCCCCACACACATACTGCCAAACTCAAAATCTCCTGCCAAAAATTCCTTTACTATCCGTTAAGGTCTATCAATTCAGTTCCCCATGCAAAATTAACGTATACCCCCTTCCATCCAGTTACTTAGTCTCTACTATTCACCACACACTGACCCCGTTCCCGTTGAATGCATCTGAACCCATTTCGAGCGGCTTAATTCGACCCGACTTTTTACCCTGCTTGGATTTTGCAACTTCAAACATGTCGTTTTACCCACAAATAAAGAACATAATTCATCAACACCAAACCAAGGAACACCTACGACATCATATAATAAGGAAAATACACCACAAGATAGAAACACCAACTCCAAACTTGGAACTAACCTAATCCCCAATCTTTTCATCATTTTTTTAGGAATAAAGTAATGTCTCCTTTCTGCATATCTCTTGATAAGAATTTGAATTTGTAAAATCTGTCTCATTACGTTTATAACACACTTCATTGAACCTCCACACAGGGAAAACCATTTCCCGTTATACACGAGCCTAAATGTTGTATCTTGTTAAGCTCTTCCTTATTCATAAATAACGTATGACACTGTCCATGCATCTAGGAAAATCAGGACTATAATATTAACATCTGCAGTCAATCTCCTGACCTGATGATTTGTATCTTCCGGGATTTGTTTACCGACCTCTCTGCTGGCTAAACCCACGCATACATTATATTTTTGTGACTTACGTTTGTACCCTAGTTCTTTATCTCTGTCCCATTTAACTAAATCTCTGTTTATTATTTTTAGTTGTTTTCATTTAATTTTACTCTTCATTTTTTAATTTTTTCTATTGTTTTTGTTTTTTTATTATTTATCTTTTATACTTTGTCCCTTAATTTTATCTATTTACTATTATTATTATTATGATTATCATCATCATTATTATTATTATTATTATTATTATTATTATTAGTAGTAGTAGTAGTAGTAGTATACTCTTCCCCTATTATCCCACCACGCCATTCGTCCACATCCTAATTTTTTTTGTATCTTCATCCACCTCCATCAACTTTGCTCCCCTATATGTATACCTCTGCCTTACACTTCAACCTTCCTTCCTATACACCTAATAACAGGGCAACCCTGTGACTTACTGCATATTATCTAATATATATCATCGTACCTTGAGTTTTAAATCATAAATAACCTACATTATTTAAGACTATGATAGACACCTATACACATTTTTATATTACACTCTATATAATACACTCCTCCTTTACCTTAGAATTCGATATATAGCCCCCTAAACACATCAAAGTTTTCATGATTTATTTCGTTCCTGATGAATCCCACGGTAGACGTCGAATCCCCATCATTCAACCTAGCATGTTCTCTACTATGAGAAGCATATGGCTTCGAAATGCCTTGGTATAAAGAGTCCCCACTATTCCACAAGTAAATGTTTGTATATCCTTATTGAATTAATGCACCATTCTATAGTTACCAATATATAGGTGTCTGTCTCCATTTTCCATTCTTATTGTTTCCTATGTATATAATATATATAATATACATATTATATATATAATATATATATAATATATATATATATAATATATATAATATACATATTATATATAATATATATTATATATATAATATATATATAATATATATATTATATATTACATATATAATATATATAATATACATATAATATATAATATATATATTATATATAATATATATAATATACATATTATATATAATATATATAATATACATATTATATATAATATATATTATATATAATATATATAATATACATATTATATATAATATATATTATACATAATATATATAATATACATATTATATATAATATATATTATATATAATATATATAATATACATATTATATATAATATATATTATACATAATATATATAATATACATATTATATATAATATATATTATACATATAATATATACATATTATATATAATATATATATATTATATAATATATACAGTGATGATCATATTTTTTCTAAAATCCGATTGCAGCATCGGAAAGGCCAGTTAAAATACATAATATACTTTGTTATTTTCTTTAATTTAATCCCTTTTTTAGAATTTATTAGACAAAATTTAACTTTTATTTTACCGTGCCAATAAATATGATCATCACTGTATATATTATATATAATATACTTAATATATATAATATAATATATATAATGTATGTATAATATATATAATATATATAACGCATATATATAATATATATAACATATATATACTATATATAACATATATATACTATAATATATTATATATATATATATAACTACTTCATTTACTCACATAAAATTAATATAAGAAAGTATAAATTTATGCGTAAACTTTAAGTATTTACTTCAAAAGTGCTCAATACGTAGGTTGATCTAGTTAATAAGTTATAAAATGTATATATGGCGATTAAGCTACACTGAATATTCCGCATTTCATCCACTCTAGGACTCTTCAGGCTTATATATATATATATATATATATATTTTTTTTTTTACACGTGTATGTGATTTTTTTTGTCTATTTAAACTTAAAAAGTCTGAAACAGTATGCATGTGGTTTAATACAACAATGTTTATTTTACTTTAGTTTCGATTTTGAAAACAAATTTCTTATAAAATGTTGGACGATTAAATTACAATAAATCGTTTTTAATTTACTAAAATAAAGCACTAAATGTAAACACTTTAATTTCTTACTCTTCATATATATATATATATATATATATATATATATATATATATATATACGGAAAATTTGGGCCCTGTCGGTGGGGCATTAGAATACGCCGACTGCCCCCCTGCAGAGGGTAAAAGTCCCCCTCAATGGGGGTCCTGGATATGACCTTAAACTATATCCAGTGTGGAGCCACCCTTTAATTACCATTTCTCTCAGGTCCACTCTGACCCGGAGTAGTTGTACCTGTTAGGGTCCCAAGTATGGGATAAATAGAAACGGACGTGGAAACAACAAATATAATCTATTAAAAAAATCTTTGGATTCGGCATTAAATAACCTGAAAAGTGTTGATATGCCGTAAAACAACCAACCAACCAACCAAACGGAAAATTTGGGCGAAGTTTGTCCCAATAGTGCTCAGATTGTAGGTAACGACTAAACATTCGAGCGATTTTTATCCAGCATTAAAAATGAAAGTTAATAACTCGTAAAATAAAAAAGAATTAATCACCATTTTGTTCAATGATCATGAATAGTGAAATAGATTTAATGTTAGTGAGATTCTCCCCGATGAAATCTCGCGTGAAGAATCTCGACAACGTTTTCCCAATAGTTAAAAGTAATTCTTTTAAAATGAAAGATCGCAGACGGTCACAATGTCCACACTTGGACACTTACGAAATGGGGTCGGTTATATAATTGCTGGTAAGCCTGATGAATTGATACAATGCTTGTATGACTTCCACATGCTATCAGACAGTATAAACTCTATTCATGGTTGACGAATCAGTCGTCATCTTTCTGAAAAACCGACTTACATTTTAATCCGCAAAGAATCTACTATGAAATTACTTTACTCCATTAAAACTGAAAATCTATTAGATGGATTTTTTACTCCAGAAGTGTTTAGTCTTGGGTATGACATTAAATGCCATTTAGTTAATAGAATACATTGGAATGTGAAGTTGTTCCTTAGTTATCATTGCTTCCAGGTCCACTTTGGTCAAGAATAGTAATACTTGTTAGGGAATCTGGTACAACTAGAACAGGTTGTCTGAAGGTAGTGATTCCCTGAACAAAAATGCACCAAACAGTGCTATTACTGTTTCCCCTTCTTTTTTGCAAAACTCAATAATTTTATTCAAAATCAAAAATAAAGTAATTTTTCTACCACACAATCAAAGTAAGCACCGCTAATAAACATTTTAAATAAGCATAATATTTATTACCCAAATTACTGAATTCAATATCAAATAACCCTATAATGATGTAAGAGGTGCCTTCCATAAGTTTCCAGACTTTTTTCGTATGACCACTTTTAGTTTGAGTACACATATGAAACTCTAGTCCTCTTTCGAAGGAATCTCCTCCAGCAAAACTTTACTGGTTGTATCGTTCCAACAACTCCTGGAAGGCCCTATAAAGTCCTCTGGTGGCAATGATCCTCGTTATATACAAGGTGTCTTCATTGTTTCTAAACTTTTTCTTGTATATCTTCTGAATTGTCTCATAAAGATAACCTCTACGGTTTTCCTTAAGAATAGGGAATGATCTAAAGTCAGAGAGAGCAATGTCTGGATTATAGGGAAGGTGAGGAATTGTCTCGATACCCATCTTGGTACAGTGGTCTGTGATCAGGATAGTGTTATGGACTGATTTTGAACCCAGTCAACGACAGGTACTTTTGCTAGTCTAATATATATATATATATATATATATATATATATATATATATATATAAATAATATATATAAATACTAGCAAAAGTACCCGTCGTTGACTGGTTTCAAAACAGTCTACAGAAAATGAGCTATGATTTATGAAAGTATGATAGGTTACGTAAAGAGATAGCTTCGAATTTGGGGGTATCAAAACCAAAGCAAAATATGATGAAAGTAAAAATAAAATAGATAAACCCCATAATTTATTATACCATACCTGTTCACACTGAAACCCTTATCACAATATTCTGTGGATCTATAATAAAAAACCTTGTTAAACTTTGTGACATATTTCCATTCTGTGGAGGTCAGACGCGAACAAACACCCCATAATTTTATTATACCATATTTCTTCAAACTGAAACATAATTATCAAAATATACTTACGCAGATAGATATGAAAACTCTATATTAAAGTTTGTGCCTATTTCCATTCTATGGAGACAAGTCGAGAAAGCAGCCCACACAATTTTATCCCTATTTAAGTTAATACATACTTATCAAATTATTATTATGTACATCTTTATCAAAAACACTTGTAAACGTTTGTTTTTTTAATTTTTTATTTCCATCCTTTGTGGACAAGGCGCGTACGCAGACCCTATACTTTTAATGAATCATCACTATGCCAGATCAAACATACCCATTCCTGTCTCTCTATACATCTTCTATCATTATATGTGATCAGTTTTTTTTTTTATAATAGTCAACCATATATGAGCCTATTCGTGACCAGACACACACAGACGTTCAGCCTTGTATTATAGATGTATCTAACACACACACACACACACACACACACACACACACATATAATAAAATGAAAATTACAATTGAATTTACCAAAATGATTCAAGATGGTAAAATTAAAGTAAATTATAAATATTAAAGAATTAATATTTATAAAATTATCTCAGCCAGATATAAAAGCTCGATAATACCAAATAGGAAATAGAGCTTATAATATGAGCGAACAGTTCATGAAATATGTTAAAAAACACTTTGAAATGAGTTAAAAACATATTTACTCTGAAAAGGAAACACTAGATAAATTGATAGTCCTTAATCCGCGGAGTTTCGAAGAAATACTGTCCTTCTCATCAGAGGCTAGGAATTAGCAAAATGCGGGGTCGGATTTTGCATGCAGAAGTATTTGATGAAACAACAAATAAGTCAAAATAAGTTAAACAGAGGGAATATGGTAAAGAAAAAGGTGATTACACATTAATGGATAGTCTGGTGGAAGATAAAAAATCCAGTGACGGTAAAATCCAAATGTAAAACTTCAAGAAAGTTAAAAGAATTTCCATTTTTACAAGGAAAATCCAAGGAAATCCCGTAATTGGAAGAAGATGGTCCATTATAATCCAAAGGCAGAAATCCGTGGAATAATTCACAAAAATGTGTACAAGGAAAAAATAATATTAATAAAAGAAAAAAAAGATGTGCTTTTCACTCTACTTCGAGACATTGTAAGTCTTACCTATTTTTGCGCTGCAAGCCCAAGCGTTTGCGGACATACAGAAGAAGAAGAAGCGAACATACATACACACACACACACACACACACATACACACACACACGCACAGACATTTTCGCTTTTATATTTTTAGACGCTCGCTCTGATTTAGCTAATATATGATGGGAGTAAATTTTCTGTAAATGCAAACAGCGGACTTTATTTTGTAAACGAAATACAGCCATAATAATTTATCTTGAATTTGTTCTGTTAGTGTCCAATATGGCGAAGAAATGAAACTGTATGTGCCCCCACCTCTCTGGTAAGGAAAAGTACCCAAATATGTATAATGTTTATTTATGTGTTTTACGCGCGTAAAATTGAAAGAATCAATGGCAAAAACTGGGGAAAGTGTAAGAGAGGGTGTTAAAAAATCATTTGTAAGTGTTTAGGGCCCAAGAAAAATGTGAAAAAAGAAAAAAAAATGAAGGTAGTCCTGGATAATTTGACCCTAATTTTCGTGAATACCCGTCAAGCATTGATTGTGCGAGACCGGCAGTCATCGGTGTCAGCCGCAGAGTACAGCAAAAAACAAACAAAACGAACTGAAATGAATGAATACAAATAAAAAAATAAATATAAACGTATGTTTATTTTATTCTATTTTTTTTTGTTGGTTTGTTTCTGCAATAAAATCAAACAAAACAAACAAGAAAAAGTACAAATGGGGCAAAAGGAAGAAATAAAACCAGAAAACTGACCGTGCATAACGAATAAATAGTTAATATATTAGTCATATTTTATTTTATTGTTGGTTTGTTTGATGTATGTATAACGCTTTGCTATGTGTTTTGTTTTGTTTTTTGTATTGTTTTCTTTGCTGTCGATTTTTACCAGTTGGAATGACGTCTGGTTCCATATCGATAGCGTAATGGTAGTTGGGCTTATGAAACTACCAAAACTCCAATGTATACAAATAAATTACGAATAAGTAACTAATCCTAAAATAAAAAGTCAGCTCTTCCCCTTAGTATCACGTATAAAATAACTGAAAATATAATAGAAGGAAAAATAAAGTAAATAAAATACATAAATCGAGTAATCATTTGAAAATTTGAAAAAAGGTAGCGGCTGACTGTTATAGTTTGTTTGTAAACCTTGAATCCAGGTAAGTTCGTTTCTTTTAAGTACCACTTCGAACCGCAGCCCCCCCCCAAGGAAAAAAAAAGAAAAAAAAAGAAAAAAATGAAAGAAAAAGGTAAAAAAGAAGAAATAAAAGAAATGGTATAAGTAACGCATGTAATCCAAAGTTGCGTTTCACCCGACGGTAAAATGCCATTTCATTCTTCTTAAGCAACTAAGATCTCCCCTGCTGACGTATCCGTAACGGTGTTAAGTGGTAGAGGGTGGAGTATGAATTAAATAGAGAGAAGAGATTTTACAACTTCCATTGATTCTTACAGGTTTTGGCAAAGAACTCTCACCAGATAAATAAATGATAATAAATAAAGGAATGTACGCTTATCGAGGAATGGAACACGTACATCAAGTCTGTTGCCAAGGTCGCTGGAAAGATATTCGGATCCTTCTACCGCTCCAGAAGATATCTAACTAATGATGCAATTCTCTATATAAAAGCCAAGTACGTTCAAGGATGGAATACTGTTGCCATATCTGTGCAGGAGCTGCTAAAAACAGCCTATCCTGCCTTGACAGAGTACAAAATAGATTTCGTGGCTTAGTAGGGGATGCCCTTTTCTCTACCCTGCAACCTCTCTCCCACAGAAGAGACGTTGCGAGCCTGTCTTTGTTTTATCGTTATTTCCATGGCAGGTGCTCGTCTGAACTCCAATCTCTGGCCCCCCTTCGCCAATTTTTCACGAAAAACACCCGTCTAGCTGAATCCACTGTCAAAAATTTCCCCCACCCTTTATCTGTGCCTAAATCAAAACGTGGATTCCATGAACAAAGCTTCTTTCTTAGAACTGCACGCAAGTGGAACTCTGTTTCGTCTGCCTGCTTCCCACCGGACTATAACTTGGATGTCTTCAAGTCCAATGTTAAGAAATTCCTAATGAACCGCCCCCTTAAGTAAACACTTCATCAAATCTCCACACTAACGTAATGTACTTGCAATAACCCTTATCCCTGAGTGGCTTCCGGGCCTTGATAAGTGGTGATCACTGTGTAAAAAAACAAAAATTATAAGGGTAATAGTCCTAGTGCAGTTTGTACACATTACATTTGCATGGGATATCTTGAGTTTTAATTCTATTAACGTCAAACTCAGAGGGGGAAATTACTTAATTTTATTTATATAAGGATAATATATCTAATACACACACACATATATATATATATATATATATATATAATATAATATATGTATAATATACATAATACATATATATAATACATATATATAATATAATACATATATATATAACATAATACATACATAATATATAATACATATATATAATACATATATAATATGTAATACATATATAATATATAATACATATATAATATATAATACATATATAATATATAATAAAATATATATAATAATACATATAATATATATAATACATATATATAATACATATATATATAATGCATATATATATAATATATACTATATATAATACATATATATATACTATATATAATACATATATAATATATATATGTAATACATATATATATAATATATAATACACACATATATATAATATATATATTATATATGTAATACATATATATATAATATATAATACATATATATAATATATATATATATAACACATATATAGATAATACATATATCTATAATATAAAGCTGAACGTCTGTGTCTGTCTTGTCACGAATAGGCTCCTAGATGGTTGACTATTATAGAAAACTGATCATATATATTTATAGAAGATGTATCGAGACACAGGAATCGGTATGTTTGATCTGGCATAATGATGATTCATTAAAATTGTGAGGTTTTCGTATTGAAATGAAAATTTAAAAAAAAACGTTTACTAGTGTTTCTGATATAGATGTACATAATATTTTGATAAGTATGTTTTGACTTAAATAGGGATAGTATAATATAATCATAAGGTCTTAGCCAAATTGAATATCAAAATACCCATAATGCATGAAAATTTGAAAAGCTTTTGAATATTATACTACTATTCTGTGCTTAACATTTTTATAACAATTGGTAAACAAACTATATTCTTAAACCAATAAGAAATGCCCTAAATTTGCCAACATTTTTATATATAGATAGTGTCCTGGCAGGTAGTTTCAATTTTATTTGCTTTGGTTTACTTCATGACATTTGTCGGTTTTGCTGCTTTGGTTTTCTCCCAACATTTGTGGGTTTTCCTGCTTCGGTTTTTCCTCTACACATTTATAAATTTTGTTGCTTCGCTTTTCTCTGTTGGAGCATTGCCATACAACTAATATATGAGAGAGAGAGATAGAGAGAGAAAGAAATAAATGACAAAAATTATATTGAAAAATTCATGATGTTTACCATCTTATAATTTATTCTTTTAATTCAGTTGACTTATACAATTCTTGACAGTATCCGTTTCGTAGCGCAAAATCCATCACTTAATTATTATATCAATCAGTGAATCTATTATGCCCTTAACTCATAAGAAGAAATAACAACAATCATATATATATATATATATATATATATATATATATATATATATACAAAAAAGCCTTACGTGGTATTGGACAACTACAGACCAATTCAATAAAAAGACGTTGTACGTTTGCTTCTGTTTTTTTTTTCAATAATAACAATACGTCAACACAAAACAGAAATATGTTTTGACAACAAATGTTGAATATTTTAAAAGGTTTTCATTAGCATTTCGTAATTGACTATAAGATTGAATTTGTAATTTGGTCTTCTCTGCGCATGCATATGCAACCACAATGCGCAATGCGCCATAATTCTACAGGCATGGCAATAAACGTTACATTACTATCTGCGAGGAAGATATAAAGCTTCAAATATGTCCAATATCTTATCTCGTTTTTCCTATATATTAAAAACAAGAGTTCAAAGCGCAATAAATATGTTCAAAATTGCGAAGCTGTCACTATAGAACGTGTAGGAGTTCAATACTCAATAATTATATGGACTGACATCACACAACACGAGGCGAGTGACTTTATGTTGTTCTTAAATTTCTTCTAGTCTATCGTTTTCTTTATTTGTGCGTTTTATTATTTTTGGAAACTACTGGTGGGTTGGGTGTAAATTTTGTATAGACTTGTTGTTAGAAAGTACAGTGAACTAAGTATTATAATATCCGTCCGATGCGGGGAGATGGATTATTACAAATTAGTATTAAATGTAAAATATGCACAAATTTAACCGTAATCAACAGTGGATTTGGCATAAAGAACTCAGTTTACTTCAATGGGTTATAAATGTTGTCTAGTATTTTTTAATATTACTGGGTGGAACGATAAATTGTCGCCCTAACGAAAAAAAAACACTACTGCTTTATTTTGAATCTTTTATTTAAAAAAAAATCAATTCAGGTAACTTGATTGTGTAGTAGAGCTGAGATCTATTCGATGTGGCTCGTTCAGCATTAATCACCGCCTCGATACGGGTCTGGAACTGGGAGCATACTTTTTCTACAAGCGTCGGTGGGAGCTTGGCGAATACTCGGCAGATTGAGGCGATCATGCATACTTTAGTACTGTGGGAGGTCATATGATATTTTCAACGAATAACCAAACGAAGTAGTCCAGCGGATTTAGATGTAGGAGGGGATAGCGGCCAGTGAGTGAAGGGTAAAAGTCGTAGCATTCCTTCTGAAGGCAAACCTGGGTCTCTTTAGACGTGAACCGGCGCCGAGTCCTACTGTCATACCTAGGGCCTGCCAGCGGAAACCTAATGATATACTGGGGGATCACCACACTCTTCAGCACATCCAGGTACACTTGATGTTAACTTTCATGCCAACTTCAAAGATGTGAGGTGACATGATGTAACCCTTACTTGAAACAACACAATAAACCATAACTGCGGCCGTTTTTGTTTTTATCACTCTGAGTACGTCTCTATTATTTGTGGTAATCCAACAATGCATTTTGAGGGTAGATGAAATCGTTCTGTTTTCATAACTTGGATCGGTAGAGAGCATGAGTTGTACAGTGGCGCATCTCTGATCTTACTCGTTGAACAGTGAGTCACTTCCAAACATGATAGAAGGCTCTTATCACTCTTGAGATTTGCACACAACTGACCAACTAGCAGATAATTCTCAACAAAAAAGAAAACCAGTTTTCCCCAGATGGAAATAGAATCATATCGTCTTTTCTAGGGCGGCAATTAAATCATTCAATCTTGTATTAAATTCGAAAATATTTTGGGTAAATATCTATTTATTATTTTAGTATAACTGAATGAAAAACGGTTGAAATGTGTAAAGAAAATACAAGACTCTAGTCGAGCGCTTAACAAATAGAGTCTAATAGACCAGATTTGTCGCCCGTTGGTGAGAGGAGTTACACAGAGGAATCGTCATCATTATAGAAAGGAAACATAATTCATTATTGATACAATGAAAGGAGTGTAAAGCATCTTGCAAAATACATATTTTTAATATAGTTTAATATTTCATTGTTTTTATCGGGAAATTCTATATAAAAACTTACTAAATGATATTAAGCAAAGAAGTATAGCAATTATTTATAAAAATATATTGAATAAAATATTTTAAACAGAATTAATGTTTTTGTATATTTATTGAGATACAAAATAATAATTTGTGTAATAAAAAAAGTATTACGTTTTAGTTCGTTGCAGTATTCAGGGTTTCCGATCTTGGATTTCGTCTAACTATGGTCGCTTACTTTTTAATTTTTGGCTTCATGAAAAAAAAAAGTTCAAACATCTTTTTTCATTATTAATACGTAATTAAGCATGAATTTTTACTGTAAGACGTTCAACAATATTCCAACTTGTAACATAGTTTATAATATATATATATACATATATATATATATATATATATATATATATATATATATATATGTATAAAACATTTACTCGTCTATAAAATGCTTTTTTCATTGCATTTTATTGTCCAACATCGCTCTATATGATCAGAACTTACCACGCAGCCGAAATATCACTTCATACAATGTGTTGTCGGAAATGATTTTTCTTGCTTTCGACTGAAATTGACTGTCAATTCTAGACTAAACTTGTTATTTTGTTATTTTATTCTTTAGATTTCCAGTAAAAACACGAATAAAAGTCATAGGATATTAATTCCTCATAAATAATTATCTAATAGCTACTTCAAATTGGACCAACATTTGGTGCATCTCTCCAGAACATTAGTTACCAAGCATCAAACCTTTCATACCATTAATCCACACCTCTATTGTTTTACATTAAAAAAATAGTCTGAATATTTTCGAATATGAGTTGTTTTTTCCTAGATTTCCTTTACATTAGTATTTTTCCATTTTTCTGACGACCCACATTTAATCAAATAATCCATTTCATGGACACGTTCTATTTTTGCGTTGAGAATAATAATTGATACAATTCATACTTACCACATTTTCATGAGATATTTGTAACTCGGAGTTTAAATGATCTTAATGGACATAATTATATTTCCAGATATTTAAACATTTTATTTTTTTCTGAACGTATTTGTTTGCCATATTCGATTCTAATAAATCACGTAATATCAACCAAGCTCAAACTTCTGCTCCATCAAAGCAATTTTGCATCCTTGTGTCTGTTCTACATGTACTTTAATGACGAACTCGTAGAAATTTCCACCCGGCGTTAATACGCTCGACTAATTGTATTAACTTTGAGACAAAATCCACGCCTTAACTGTAAATTTTCGTAGATACCAGAAAAATCTCACGCTTAATGTTGGTAAATGACAGAAAAATCGCACGCCTTTATTGTAAATGTTCGTAGATGGCAGAAAAATTAAACGCCTTTATTATAAATGTTCGTAGATGGCAGAAAAATTAAACGCCTTTACTGTAAATGTTCGTAGATGACAGGAAAATTAAACTCCTTTACTGTAAATGTTCGTAGATGGCAGAAAAATTAAACGCCTTTACTATAAATGTTCGTAGATGGCAGAAAAATTAAACGCCTTTATTATAAATGTTCGTAGATGGCAGAAGAATTAAACGCCTTTATTGTAAATGTCCGTAGATGACAGAAAAATTAAACGCCTTTATTATAAATGTTCGTAGATGGCAGAAAAATTAAACGCCTTTACTGTAAATGTTCGTAGATGGAAGAAAAATTAAACGCCTTAACTGCAAATGTTCGTAGATGGCAGAAAAAAATTAAACGCCTTAACTGCAAATGTTCGTAGATTGCAGAAACACCGTCTCTGTATTTTTTCACCCTCAGATTTTGAAATATCCTATTTCCAGCTCTCTAGAGTCCCTGCTTATACTAACATATTGAAATTAAAATAAATATGAACATGCATCTTGCTTCTGTACGACCTGTATAGTGTCACACAGTAGCGCTTACGTTCAGTTGCAATATTCTTTGCTTCTGGTGAATAAGAGTAAAAAATGTCTTTAAAAATGTGTCATCAAATCTTGAATGGCATTTTATCAGTTGTTTGGTAGTTTTTTTTATTTTTTATATATTGATGTTTATGTTTAGAAATCTTATTCACAGACACGTCGAATTATATATGACCTATTGAATAGAATCAGATAAGTAAAGATTACAAATGTAGGTATGGTTTCAATAAGTTAATTTTATTCTTACATTTCATCTATAATAGCATGTTAAACATATACACCCGCTATGTTTTCTACGTTAATATGTTTATTGATTCTCAATAAAAAGCCCTTTTTAAAATGGTTCTTTAATATTTGAATTGGTTCGAATATCATTCGATATTCTTTAAGTCTGGCATGATTTAATAGAATTAAGAAATGATTACTCTGTAATCACTTTAATTATCAGCTAAATATTTGTTACATAAATAAAACGAATATTGTATATTAGCGGATTCTAGGTTAAGTCACTAGTGTTTCCATTGTATAAGTAGACGATCGAATTAATGTGTAGTGTTGTTAGAATATAAATATTTTCAATTGCAGTGGAATGTTTGCAACAATAGCAGATTTTAAAGTCCCAATAAAATATTTAGCAGATGAATTTTTTAAGGCCAGTTAAACTATTCATAATAATAAATGCCATGGAATTTGTTTCAGCGAAGCAATAATATTTACAGTTAACAATAAAGAACAATAAGTTAACAATGAATATCTTATGTTCTTCGCCTTTTGGCTAGGAGCAAAGTGTAGTATCGTTCTGACACTACATTTGATATTTTCTATCCGCAATTATTGGTCAAATCCTTCAAGACTGAGATAATTTTTATTTTTGTTCCTATCCAGAAAGTTCCGTTGGGGGGCTAAGTTTTCCCAAAATTAAAATCCGACCTTGGATAGGTCTGCTGTTGCTGTTGTGAGGAAGCAAGTACATAGAAACAAAACAAGATTTCCGTAAAGTGCGTAACTGACAAATAAATAGGTTTTGATTTATACAGTAAGCGGTGGGGAGATTAGTTCGAAAACTGAAGATATAAGCTCGGGAGAAATTTGTCCCTTACGGTTTTGATGCTTAAAGGGAAAAGTTGATAACATAATGTAGAATTTGGAGAAACATTTGCAAACTCCGAAGGAAGTGTGAAAACAAAGTAATGTAAAATGTAACTGAATGTCAGTAGTATTTACTCCATAGAGAAGAGTCTTCAAGTCAAGGACCAACCGCTGGAAAACAGAATCTATTAGATAAAGGTTTGTCTTTGCTACACGCATATAGGAAGATTTTAAGTAGGTTACTAGCACACACATAAACGAACTGTTAAACCCGATTTATGCAGACTGCATTATGACATTCTATGTTGATTACATTGTGAGAGTTTCATATACACGTTATTTATAAGAACACCGTGTATACATACCAAGAGAGCGGCGTAATATTTCTACATACATTGTAAGGACTGTATAAACACGCTAGATGAAACCGTCATAACATACAGGCATGCAACCTATGCAGTTAAATGATCAGTGAGGTCTCGTATATATAGATCTACGCATGTATACACGCGGCTATGCAAAAATATAACTGATATTATAATATTATGTAGAATTCTAACCACGTTGATTAAATAAAATGGTTTTACTCGAAATCATATTCAGATTCTTGATATACATGAAAGATGGTTGAGGTTTAATCGACAGAAACATTGTGAAAATATCAATCAAAATGAGAACAGAACCTTGAATAAAAAATAATATTAATTATAAATGCTTATTTAAAAGCATCACCTTATTTATCAATACATTACGACTGGGACGAAGTATTTGACCTGCTAACAACGTCTAACCATGTAATTCTTCTTACTTATAAATACACAGGAGGACAGTCATGTTGACATCGTAAGATTTCTAAACTGATCATAGACATTGATAACCGTTTAATTAACCAATGTGCATATCTGGAGCTATTTATTAGAATATGTGCAGGGCGTGTATATGTTTATTTATTGATATAATTATTTATTAGCGATTCTGTTGTATATACTTTTTTCGCGTACGTAAGCGTTCAGGGAGTTACATGCCCTTTGTTTATTTGCGTCGCCTCTTTTTTAACGTATTTTATTGTTATTGTTATTAACTTTATTAAATATTTTTACAAAAGTTATCTATGAACATGTTTCTGGGTACCACCCTTCATCAGCATAGCTAAAATTTTAATTATATATATGCACTGGCAATGAGACTCGACGTTTTCCGATATTAAATTAAAATCAACAAATGTTTCCCCATGTATTTATTGTCATTAAAATCGGTAAAATCGCCCATTTTTAATCAAGTCAATTCATAGATGGCTCTAAGTTAGCTTCTTCGCAGTGTGTTGGAAGAAAGTTTAACATATCTCCTCGTCGTGACTTAGTCTGCAATACATTTTATCTACATTGCACTGTAGAAAATCCACTGTTGATTTCATAAAATAATATATAAACAATGGCTTGAATTAAATGTTCAAATGCAAAAGTCAAGTATCGTGCTTCAATTGCGCTCTAATGAAAAACATTTATTTCGAGCGCGCCGATGTCTCATAAAACAATTGTTAGTTTTTAAAAATTGTTTTGATATAATCACTTGAAGTAAAATCTATCATAGAAAATACTTATCATGGTTTAATTGTATTCTAAAAGTAATGTCCATTTCGAATGCGACCCTGTCTTATACATATACAGTCTATTTCATAAGTAGCGCGTTTCTGGCTGTGCGCTGATAACACTTCTGAAATGAACTTTGGCCAATATGAAACTTCCTTCTTTAATCGGATTTTTTCGATTATCACTTTTTCATACTGATCTGACGCATTCCGATACAAAACTAAGTGAGAACACTCCCAGAAACATCAAGAACTTTCGTGTAAATTTTTTAAAAATCACCTAACTATTTTCGAGTCTATAGTGAACGAACTCACACGCACAACGTTGATTTCATATAATAGTAGAAATATATATATATACTAGCAGAACGACCCGACGTTTCTTGAATAAGAATTAACGAATGCTTACTCTCTAATACTTTTATTGCCCTGAAAATCGACGAACTCGTCTATTTGTCAATCAAGTAAATGGGTGGTTCTTCTAGTTGGAGACTAACCGTGCTGTACCGGGGGAAACTCTCCATCCTTCCTTGCAGCAAATTACTTCACAATATATTATACTCCAAATGTCACTGTACATAACCTAGTTTTGATTTTATAAACTTATTTTTATATGATGGCTTTAAATTAAATATGTAAAAGTAAAGTATCCTGGTTTAATTGTGCTCTAAAAAGAAACATTAATTTCGAACGGGACCCAGTCATATCAAATAAAGTATTGATTTTATAGGCATGGATTTTGTGCATGGGAGATAATAAACCTTTTCAAATGCATATGTTATTTTAGATTGTATAATGTGTTAATTGTGATACAAAATTGCCTGTACGTTCTTTTATCGGATTTTTTTTATTATCGAAGTCATTCCGGTACAAAACCTATCTCTAAACACATCCAGCTACATAATTAAAATCTGTGTCAAATTTCCAAAAAATAAGCCCAGTCGTTGCTAAGTCACTAGGAAACTGTTTTTATCTCACACACATACACAAAAGTACCTTTTATATGATATGATAATGCATATATATATATATATATATATATATATATATATATATATATATATATATATTCAAACAAATATTATTAAATGCAACGAAGACACTTTGCTTTATAATTCTGTTTTTAATGTTTCGATTTTCCGAATAATCCCTTTTGTATCAAAATCAAAAATATTAATAACAATTCCATAGTTGTTGCTGTCACGAGTGCTTTAGGTTCGTCCACGAACCATCATCAGGGGTTGAAGTAAAAATCCGAAGGAGCGAAAATGAGAATTAAAAGTGAAAACTAAAATATACAGTAAATGGCGATAAGTTAAAACATATAGAGTCGATGAAAAGTCGATTAAACATAAAGGTCGATTAAAAATTCGAGCAAGTTCGTGGGCATCGTTAACAAAGTCCGCCCAATACGAACTACGCAAGACATATTAGAATATTGCTGCTTTTCTCGAATGCGATATCATTTATAGTGGGTTGAAGGGTTCTAATATATGAACAAACCTATGTAGTGTATAAATTTAAATGCTCTATGGGATAATGTAACTCCGAAAATAATTAATAAATAAATGTCGTTTTTTTCATGTTCTTTTTATTAAGCAACAGTAAAAGCAAAACAAAATGTCTTAGTTACACTCATTATAGCCAACAACATTTTCCCCCAGTAATAAATAGTAAGTAATAAACGTTCCGAAAAATGGTTGTACTTTTTATAACAAACAAATTCAGAGATTCCAATTTTAATTATTATTACTAACGTATTGTATTTATTTTTATGTTACAATATGTTAAACAGTTATTCTTGTCTTGGAAATTCTCCCTCTAATAATCCATAATATTATATAACTGAATTGCAATGCTATAAACCCGGTCTAACATCAAAGAAAATATTCAGTTAACTCAAGGTCCCCAACCAAACACACTCTAACAACTAAAAATATGACTGAGAAAAACAGAAAAAAACTCTAAAATGTTACTTACAGCTTGGCTTACAATTTCTTTCTTTTTTTTTTTTTTACACAGTGATCACCACTTATCAAGGCCCGGAAGCCACTCAGGGATAAGGGTTATTGCAAGTACATCACGTTAGTGAGGAGATTTTATGAAGTGTTTAATTAGGGGGGCGGTTCATTAGGAATTTTTAAAGTTCTGTGTTTAATCAGTTCTTTCTCCTTCCTTTGCGACTGCATGGTTTCGTGGTAACAGTTTCTTTTATTCTTTTCCTTATCCTAACCCCTTTTTTTAAAGAAAAGTCTGGTCCATACAGCGCCAAAAGAATCTTTTGTAGCGGAATCCGCGTACCAACAAATGTTGCGTGCAGTTTCAGTCCCAAGGGAGACGAAAACAAAGAGGAAATAACTGCAGCTTGTTAATTGTAGCAACAATATTTATTATATCATTGGTTTAGCTGTAAGGTGATCCACGTAATCTAGAACGTTCTCCACGTTTCTCACGAGATCTCGAACGTTTTCTCGTCTCTCTCGTGACCATTTTATTCTTTTTATATAATCTTTTTTCGTTCGCGTTGACGTGATTTTGCACGCTTTTACATCCGCGCTATGTTACACACGCATATATATATATATATATATATATATATATATATATATATATATATATATATATATATAGTTCTGTACATATATTCAGCATTTACTTAAATATTGCTCGACAAATGAGTAGTAGAAGTAGTAATAGTATAACAATATGATTTTGGTTGTGTTTGGAAATAAATCATACGCATTTTCTCTTTAGTCTATTTGCTATAAATTTATTTTAATGCATGTATAATAATAAAAACAATGAAAAAATATGTTCATTTATGCTTTGTCTTCATCGTTTACTGATTTCTGATAATTGATTTGGAAAAACTGTTTTGAAATTTGTACATTCTGGTGTTTCCAGGGCAGAATATTTTTATTCTTGCTTCCTTACCGTTAATGCGACAAACGTTTATATTATTTTTATTTATCTAGCATTTATTTTTTAGCTCTATTGAAAAACTAAATTATGTTATGGAAAACCAAAAATAAAAAAAAACATTTTCTACAAAAAAAAAAACAAACAAACCAAACACCATGAATAAATATTTTAAAATATAAAAATCTTATACAATAAAATGTTTTTACAAAAAATGACTAAACAGGTACAAGTATTGATATTCTATCAATTGGAACCGGCAGAACCAAATAAGTATTTGAAGATGAAAAGAGTTGACCCGTTTTCTGCAATTACTAGATTCGCTATTACATAATCTGAAACAAGTTAATATGCCGTAAGACGAAACACTCAACCAACCAAAACATTAACCGTTTGTCCATAACGTGGACAGATTGTTTTTCCAAAACGCACAAGTAATTCATAAACGGTACTTTAAACACATCACATCGATATATTGCATCGAGCTATTTAACTAGAATTTTCGCAATATAGTGAAATACCTTGTCCGTCGAAACATGTTGCTTTGCCAAGCAGGCTTTGTGTTTTTAGATATAATTGCGTCCTTTTCGTCTTGGACTCTCACTTTCAGCGTTAAGCGCGCAAGACTAGTAGACGTAACTTTAGCCCTACCGTTTCTGTTAATTTATTAAAACCTAATCTGAGGTAATAGTCAATGACGTAAAATAGCGACACTTTCAATAAACCCGACAAGTTTTAGGCAGTTTTTCTCCTGTTCCCTTGCGACTTGAAGTCCATTAACAACGCTAATGTCCAGTCTATGGATTTGACCTTTTTACAAGATGAAGACATTTATTGACGTATTTGGTTCGGGTGGCTGCGCTGACCGATGCTTCAATATATACAACCACTGACCGAACAAGCATGGTGATTTGCAAAGTGCTGGCCGCAACCGTCAACGTGAAACCATGCCACGCTGAAAACACTTGATCACACTGTGCCCTTTGTCATATATGCAATCGTGTTTATATGGTGACAGATAAAAGGTGGCCAGGGAAAGACTATCTGATCACTCCGGATATTTGAAGCTATAATGTATTGCATTTTAGTTTTACGCATCCTTCTTTTTAATTTTTGTTCATGGCTACTTGGGAATAATTATTTGCATTCGCCCACGTGTTTCCGTAGCATACAAGGAGTGACCTTTGAAAGGGACAAAATAAAAATGAAGGACTGGTCGTAGTGATGATAGAATTTCAATTTGATTTATCGTCGTGATATTTTGTACCTTTGGGAGAGCATGCAGCAGAAACCGCAATTAAACAACTGACATATCAAGTCGTATATTAGAATAATGTATCGTTACGTTATTATTTATATTATTTTAGTCGCGCGATGTACATCTACTAACAACTGACTATTTACTTAGATAAATCTAAAAGAACAGAACTTGTACGTAATTATATATATATATATATATATATATATATATATATATATATATATATATATATATATATACTGGCAAAATACCCGGCGTGGACTGGGTTCAAAAACAGCCTACAGAAAATGAACTCTGATTTATGAAAGTATGAAAGGTTATGAAAAGGAAGGGTTGTAAAGAGATAGCTTCGAATTTGGGAGTATCAAAACCAAAGCAAAATATGATGAAAGTAAAAATAAAATAGATAAACCCAATAATTTATTATACCATATCTGTTCACACTGAAACACTTATCACAATATTCTGTGAATCTATATTAAAAAACCTTGTTAACTTTGTGACATATTTCCATTCTATGGAGGTCAGGCGCAAACGAACACCCCATAATTTTATTATACCATATTCCTTCAAACTGAAACATACTTATCAAAGTATACTTACGCAGATACATATGAAAAGTCTTTATTAATAAAGTGTGAGCCTATTTCCATTCTATGGAGGCCAGGCGCGAACGCAGACCCCACAATTTTATTATACCATCGCTATTTAAGTAAAAAAATACTTATCAAAGTATTATTATGTACATCTATGCCAAAAACACTTGTAAACTTTTTTTTAATTTTTTAATTTTTATTTCCATATTTGTGGACCAAGCGCGTACACAGAACCCACAATTTTAGTGAATCATCATTATGACAGATCAAACATACCCATTCCTGTGTCTCGCTACATCTTCTATCATTATATGTGATCAGTTTTTTATAATAGTCAACCATATAGGAGCCTATTTGTGACCAGACACACACACGGACGTTCAGCTTATATATATATATATATATATATATATATATATATATATACATACATATATATACACATATATATATATGTGTGTGTGTGTGTGTATGTGTCTGTGTCTGTGTTTATATAATTGTAAAACTCTGTGGAACTAGATTACTTGAATCTTGGCTTCAATGATCGAACGATTCTATCTTTAAAAAACGATGACAGGGGATTATTTTTACATTCAATTTTCACCCCAAAGAAGGCACAGTGCCACTTTGATGTAGGAGACTACTATCGGGAACAGTAGTTTCAAGGATACAATGAAGGGAGTCGAGCAGCGAGATGATTTTTCTACATTACACTTCTGCATGTCAGTATAGTTGGGAAAACATGAACTCGAAAGGGAGATCTAGAGTTTTGCAGTTCTGGGGAAGAAACTATTTGAGTAGAATGCCTTCTTTCATCTAGGGACCTCTACTGAGTAGGGTGGGACTTGGCTGCATGTCATGTTTGTCAGGGGAATTTACGTCGAGGGGTACAAGGGCTTTTTGTTCGTCAGATCATCCACCATTAAAATATTTGTAAAACAAGCAAAGCGATGCAACATTTCGTCGATGGGACAGTGGTCGAAGTTTAAATGACAGTTCAGGACTTATCAGGCTGGCGATTCTTTTGACCCCTTTTAAGGAGCGAGAGACTAGTAGCAGATGCACCAGCAAAAATGTGACAATAATACTCCATACATGGGTGAATGGTGGCCTTGTAGATTACTAGGTACGGGCAAAATGAAAGTCGGTGCTCAAAATGTATAAATATTTGGGCAGGAGCTGCTAAAATCAGCCTATCCTGCCTTGACAGAGTACAAAATAGACTTCGTGGCTTAGTGGGGATGCCCTTTTCTCTACGCTACAACCTCTCTCCCACAGAAGAGACGTTGCGAGCCTATCCTTGTTTTATCGTTATTTCCATGGCAGGTGCTCATCTGAACTCTAATCTCTGGTCCTCCCTCGCCAATCTTTCACGAAAAACATCCGTCTAGCTGAATCCACTGTGAAAAATTTCCCCCACTCTATATCTGTGCCTAAATCAAAACGGATTCCATGAACAAAGCTTCTTTCTTAGAACTGCACGCCTGTGGAACTCTGTTCCGTCTGCCTACTTTCCACCGGACTACAACTTGAATGTCTTCAAGTCCAATGTTAACAAATTCCTAATGAACCGCCTCCTTAAGTAAACACTTCATCAAATCTCCACACTAACGTAATGTACTTGCAATAACCCTTATCCCTGAGTGGCTTCCGGGCCTTGATAAGTGGTGATCACTGGGTAAAAAAAATGTGCCTATATAAAAGATGGCTTTCCATGTGGTAAGTACATCTCCAGAGAAGATCCTAGCTTACCCTATGTGTACTTCCAAGTAGCACTAGCTCACACTGCGGCATTTATATTTACTCTCTATCTCCCCCATAACAGCGGAGTTACTATCTTTAAAAGCATATCTGAGAAAATTGACCAAGTTCGATCAGCATATCCTTCAGCTAACATTCACGTATGTGGAAACTTCAATGTTCACAATGTGGAATGGTTGACCCACTCAAGTAAGACCGATGATGAGAGGAGATTCGTTCATGATTTCTCCATTGCTTATGACCTCACTCAGATTGTTCACGAACCCACCCGTGTGCCCGACAATGACGGCCAGTATGCAAGTCTCCTAGACCTTTTTCTCACAACTTGCCCTGAACTATGTTCAGTTTCCGTTCTGTCCCCTCTTGGATCTTCCGACCACTCACTTGTATCAATTAAGATAAAAATGAAATGTAATAAGTCCTCAGACGTACCTCTCCATCGTACAGTATATCGATAAACTATGCCTGACTGGAATAGTTTCCGTACATTTATATCGGATCTTCCTCTGCGTTCCATGTTTAAGAAGGATGCGTCGTTTATAGTATCAGACCTGACGGAATGGTTAATTGTAGGTATAGACAATTTCATACTCTCGAAAAAGTTCCAGCAAAAACCTAACAGCCCACCATGGTTTTCTCCAGAATGTGCTGCTGCTATTGCGCACAGAAATCACTTTTTCCACTGCTTCCAACGTAATAGATGTATGGAAACTAAAGCCGCTTTCAGGACTGCCAGCAACCATTGTAAGAAAGTAATAAAGAACGCAAGAGAGTTGTATGCTCAGTCTGTCAAGTCCAAAGTAGCTGAGCAGCGGCTTGGTTCCCACCAGTTTTAGCAAATAGCAAACAGAATAATGAACAGAAGCCTGTGCTCCATCCCAACTATTATCAATGGACCTGAGGTAATCTCGTCAGCATCAGACAAAGCCAAACTCTTTGTCAAGAACTTTGCAGCCAATTCTACCCTTTGCGAACAAGGCCGCCAACCCCCAATATTTCCTCCTGTATCAGAAAACACACTATGTGATATACACATATCTGTACGTGATGTTGCCAAGCTAATCAAAAACCTTGATTCCAGTAAAGCAACTGGCCCTGACGGTATTCCAATTATAGTACTCAAAAAACTTCAACCAGAACTAGCACTCATACTTACAAAACTGTTTAAACGTTGTCTTGAGGAGAATTGCTTCCCATCACCCTGGAAAATCTCATCAGTATGCCCTGTATTTAACAATTCAGGTGATCGTTCATCCCCCTCTCAGTACAGGCCAATAAGTCTCCTGTGCGTCATGAGTAAGTTGCTGGAATCTGTGTTAAATACAGAAGTAATCAACCATCTCAGCAAAAATAACCTTCTTAGTGACACACAATATGGTTTCCGTCCTGCTAGATCTACAGCAGATGTGCTTACAGTTATATCTCATAGGATTAGCAAATCTCCTGACAAAGGCAACCTTTCTAGGGCAATTGCTCTTAACATATCAAAGGCCTTTGATAGGGTATGGCATAAAGGTTTACTTCACAAGATCTCCATCTATGTTATAGCTGGAAATGCCTTCTCAATTATTAAATCATTTCTCTCTGATAGGTTCATAAGAGTAGTAGTTGATGGGCAAAAATCAGAAGCTCACAGTATAAATGCTGGAGTCTCTCAGGGGTCCATCCTGGGCCCAACTCTTTTCCTGATCTACATTAATGATCTTCCAAATCACATCCTTACATCATTCGTAGACATTTTTGCAGACGACACTACCATCTATGGTAGCACATCTAAGACAGTAAACGACCAATTTCTCTCAGAGTCTCTCTCCTCTGATCTTGATCACGTTGTACAATGGGGAAAGGAGTGGCTGGTTACTTTTAATGCATCTAAAACCAAGCTTCTATCTTTACATCATCAACGTTCTGATCCCCATCTGGCATCAATTAAAATGAATGGCTCTCGTCTTGGGGAGGCCTCTAGTTTTGACAGGCTGATGGGCTTGATCTTTACTCCTGATCTTAAATGGAATACGTACATCAAATCTGTTGCCAAGGCCGCTGGAAAAATGGTGGGATCTTTCTATCGATCCAGTAGATATCTCTCTGATGATGCAATTCTCTATCTATATAAGAGCCAGATACGTCCAAGGATGGAATACTGTTGCCACACATGGGCAGGAACTGCTAGAAAAGACTTGTCCTGCCTTGATAGGGTTCAAAATATACTTCGTGGCCTGGTGGGAGATGTCCTTTTCTCTTCGCTGCAACCTCTATCTCACAGAAGAGATGTTGCGAGTTTGTCTCTGCTCTATCGTTATTTTCATGGAAAGTGTTCGACTGAGCTTCAATCTATGATCCCCCCTCGCCAAACTTTCACAAGAAACACTAGACTAGCTGAAAGCATTATCAATAATTTCCCCCACTCTTTATCTGTGCCTAAACCTAAACATAGATTCTATGATCAAAGATTCTTTCTCAGAACTGCACGCCTGTGGAATTGTCTTCCGTTTTCCTGCTTTCCAGCTGTCTATAATATGGTTGTCTTCAAGTCCAACGTGAACAAGTTTCTGATGAGCCGTTCCACTTAAGTTAACAAATTTACCGAACTTCCATTACTATCGATTACTATATTGTCCTTTTGACTACACTCTTTAACCCTTATCCTTGAGTCGCCTATCGGCCTTGATAAGTTGTGATGCCTATGTAAAAGAAAATAAAAAAAATAAAATAAAATTTGATATAAAATAGTAATATCGCATATTTATAGCATATAGGAAGTTGTAGATATTAAGTCTATTACTTAATAAGTTCGGCTTTCTAACGTTTAAAGACAAATTCAGAAATGCATTTTGTACAATTATCATTAGCAGCTCCTTTCTTTGCGCCGTTATATTAATTGACTGAAAATAAATAGCTCGCGCTAAGGACATTAATGCCCACTAGGGACCGAAAGAGGTTAGGGCAGTGGTTTGCGCAGAATTTCTGCAGTGACTAGTCAGGTTGAAAACAGAAAATCAATCTATCATGATTTCTATTTATTAAAGAGTAGTAATAAAAAGAAGGGCCGTAATGGCCATGTGACTTTTTTTTTTTAACGGGTCGGCCAGTAATTTTTTTCTTGTATTTAATTTGAAGGCTGAGTTTCGACTTCTTTTCAAAATATACAAACTCGTTTTCCAAAGTAGATTCTAGCAAATGTTACATATTTTCTCTGACTTGAGAGATGGAAATCCGGAACAAAGAGTTATAAGCGAAAAGGTAAGGCGGAATATAGAAGAACTAAGATAAAATACAAAATCAAAATTGTAATATTTACCGTTCAGAAGTTTAGTTTGAGTAGGAATAACAAAACGTTTTATTTTATTTTCGTGATTGAGTGCCAAACCAGGTTCTTCTGTGACACAGCATGGACAGTTTTCATTTGTTGCGTTATATATCCACTAAAATGTTACACCAAAAATAATTGCTAGAGATTTTACAATGCGTTCTATTTCATTGTTAATAGAAAATAGGGTGAAAGTGGAAAGCGTACAAAAGATCTAGTTTTGACACAGGTTGATTTTAGAAGAGTTTATAATATATGACTAAGGTATTGTTTATGCATTAGTTTAAGAATAATATAGAATGATTAACTGAGATGTAAAGTGGTATTTGGAATTGAGATAAATATTCAAAGTCATGCATCAAATTTTAAATCGAAAAGTAAAATGTATCTATGCCGCTACCCAAAGAAGACTCGAATGTCACTCGTTGATTTCATCTCCCCCCCCCCAACTTAAAAGACTGGAGCATTGAGCAGGTGTGAGGTTGGTACTTTAGCAAGATTGTAAATATATGTGTGTGTGAATATGTGTGCGTGTCTGTGTGTATGAATGTGTGTGTGTGTGAATGTGTGTGCGTGAATGTGTGTGCGTGAGTGAATGTGTGTGCGTGTGTGTGTGAATGTGTGTGCGTGTGTGTGTGTACGTGTGTGTGAATGCGTGTGTGTGTGAATGTGTGTGCGTGTGTGTGTAGTTGGGCGCATTAATTCTTGTTTTCGTTCTCTCAAGTAGAGTTTCTGTTTATTTAAATAAAGTTTTTCTGGCTTGTTTTGTTTTAAAGAAACGAAAAATCCCCCTTCACCAAAGATTCGCACAACATAAGAAGCGGGTTTGTGTGTAATAATTTAAATTAGTGAAAGTGTTTCGAACCAGAGCTTAGATAGCTGTATTAATGCAGACTAAGATTTCAGATATCGTTAAAGTAGAATTAACGGATTCTAGTGAGTTAAGATAAGGTCAATAGCACAAAAAATATATGCAGTGATTTGAAGTCAGTAATTTTCAAGCTAGTAAACATATTCCCCGTTTTTACAGTAACTGAAGACAAACTTACAAGCGTTTAGGCAAAAAGATAGCGGTAGAAAACAAAATAAAAAAAGGAAATAAAACAATTATTTAGAATAAATAAGATAAATCGATTAAAAAGAAATATTTGATCATATATATGTGTATTATATACTGTAATGTATTTTGTTTCTAATTTTTTATGTTATATCCCGGGGTCATACTATATATATATATATATATATATATATATATATATATATTTACAATTTCAAAATGGCGATATAAATATACATACATATATATATATATATATATATATACAGTTCAAAATTCATAATGTTAAATGACGAACAAATGTTAATACAAATATTTATAGATAAATCCTATCTATATTATAATATTCAATATTTAAAACAGAGCATCAATATGCGAAAAGAGTTAAACTTTACTAATTATGATTTTCGACACCGAATACAAGACAAAATATTTATTTCCTAATTTAAAGGGGTGTAAAAGTTTGTTTTTCTTCAGAGAAAAAAATTAGATAAATAATTCTTTATATATATATATATATATACACGATCATATAGAAATATATACAGATGCAAACAAAAAGGATATTCAAATTGAAGTCTAAATTTGTCTTTATGCTTGAAAGTAAGTTTGAATATTTTTTTTTGCGTGTGTATATACATCTTTCTATAATATTTGTAACGCAAATAAAAAGGTTACAGATATCAAAAGAATGCATCAATTTATTTATAAACAATAATGTCGAATAAATTAAATAAGAGTCATATTTCTTATAGAAAATGGTAAATTAATCAACAATCGATAGGAATATTGTCGACAGCCTTGATTATTTATAACATTGGACGTCACTTATTTCTAAGTGTTAGCTTTACCATAAACCCAGTAGTAAGACGATAGAACATAAAGGACAGATAACTCGTTTTATATTTCAAGCATGGTTACCCTCATCGTTTTTCGTTGTCATGTGGATTCAGGCTTCTGCAAGTCTAACAGCACGAGATGCTGATAGGCACCAATAAATATTGACATTGAGTAAATGATAATGGAAATATATTACTTTTGCACGCGATATCTGTGACACACAAACTCATGTACTATAGTACTAAGACATATATGATTTGTATCATTCTATGAATTGCTTGATTGTGAATATAATGTATATGTGAATACAACTGTGACTATTCTCAATTTTTGCAAAGCTTTCTGTAATTCATATGCATAACTCTTATTCGTTTTCGCAGAATAATCTTCTTCAAGACATCAATAGCTATGACAACATCCTTCCACAAAACCCAAGGACGAATAAAACTTTTGCAGACAAGCAATGATTTGTAGACATTAAGGCATGAAATAAGAAAAAATGGAAATCATGAAAACAAACAAATTTAAGATATTTTATCCGTATAATCCTGTATCAGTCTACATGGTCTTTGGCCTATGGTGATTGCATCAGTCAGAATGTGGCCGCAATTGTTGACCGGTGTTCAGTAATAAATAATGAAATAAAGGGTATTTATTTGATTAAACCTGGAAAGATTCAGTTAGAGTTATTTTTTAAATCGTCGACGTGTTCGTTTCCTCCTATAATATTCTCATGATTCTTATGAATGGCTTTGTTGTTTTATTGAATTCGACGCTGCACAATCTTACTTTTCGTTCTCGTCAAATCTTTTTTAGTGTTCATAGATTATATTCCTTACTTTTTTCTTTTATGGTTTTCGTAAGGTTGGTTCTTCTTTTGCTCCAAACACATTCGAACACCAAGATTTTCTTTATTTATAGAATTATATTATCGGACAATGTATGTAATATGTGTTGTATCGAATACTGTTGTCATAGGTGCGCAGGTACATTTGTCGTATTTGAAGGTACTTAAAAAGATTTAGAAATGTATTCGCTTTATTCGTCTCCAAATCAACTTTAGATCCAAAAGAAAAAAGAAACACTCCTTCCCAAATTTTCATTTTGCGGAAAGAAGCCACACACGATAATGAAAATCATCCCTTCTAATGTTCGTAATTTTACAAAAAGCCTAGACACATCGAAAACGAGTTGATCTGACCTTTTCCCTACTATACTATTTAAAAAAATTTCTAAGCATAGGTTGCCCAGGTTTTCAATAGTATTGATGAAATAACTGACCCACTCAATTATTGGCCATTAACTTTTTATCTTTGCTAAAACGTTCATGTTCCTAATCAATCAAGCACTAGGGCAGCATCCGATAAATCGCAATCTGCTTTCCCACCGACGGTATTGATGTACGCAATCCCATTCTACTGCAAGTATCTAAACTGTATCTGCACGTACATTGAGTAAAAACGTTTGGCAAGTATTTTAATGGAATGATCTCAGACGAACCCCAAGCACCTGTATCCTGCTGACGTAAATACCCTGACTGATACGACAAGCAGTAGAATCTCATCTCATCATCTGTAGAGATCCTTAGATGCCGAAAAGCCTTCTACTCTAATAGTTTTGGCTTTCAACTGCCAGACGTTGGAATTTCCTCCCGAACCCCTGCTTCTCTGAACATGCTGAGATGCAGAAGTTTAGGTGGAATGTAAAGAGATATCTCGTTGTTTAACTCATCACATGTAATCTCTGTAGGTTGTGACTCAAATATTAGTCCTGTATGTCCATATGCCTCGTTTGGGGTCAAATAACCGTAAAACAAATTGGTTGGCATATTTCTATCGTGTATGTGCCTTCGCTATCACGGACGTAATGTTACTAGTTTCAGACTTTTTTCTATGAATAGTATCGTAACACTTATATTTCAGAAGTTTCTGTTTTATTTTCCGCTTCCTTTGTTTCAGCTCGTTGGATTCGCTGGTGTATTGGTATCTACACATTTACGCTTCCGGTACTTCGTTAGCAAACAACTTTTCATTCTAGTATCTTTGTTGAGCTCTCTATGTTGCCTGTTTCCCTTACACCTATAACTTGTCTCCTTTCAGGAATAAGATCAATACTTATCCGCTGTTTTTACAATTACTATATCCTCATAGTCCTTATTTAAAATGAAATATTGTTATTTAATAGCAGTTACTATATGGATTGATGCAGAAGCACCATTGGATTATTTAAAGTTCCGGTACAAAAATGTCCTCATATTTGAGATGACGCCAAATCTTTCAATCTATTAACGAATTACACCCCTTATTCATTTTAGTGACGCTGCTGCTACTGTTGTGCTTTGTCAAATGATATTCCGACATATTATTTTTGACATGATATCATCACCGCTACATTTTTATAACGTTTTCTTTCGAATTCAGATACTTATATTTCTACATCACATGGCTCCTTGCCTTGTTTGCAGCGTTTTCCATAAAATGAATACCAATGCTAGGCATGATTTGGTGGAGCGATCGTGTTGTTCCCACATAATTGAGCAACTAGTATTAATATCCTGTGTAGACGCCTACTGCCACTAGTTAGAAATTTAAATGAGATAATCGTTAATCAGCACAGCCCATCGTGGACTTGTTGATCTCTATCGCTAACCCTTCGTTTTAGTGTTACTTTTTTATTAAAAAGTTTTCCGCCCACTTAACTGCAAAGCGTATCTTAGGTATCGAATGATTTTGTAAGCAAGCCGCGATAAGCCGCGCACGGCGATTCTGAGTAGAAGGAAAAAGTAATAATTGGGAGGGGAAGAAATTGTGTAGATGTGGAAAGAATAGCTTGGAGAGAATTGCTTCCGGTCTGGCAGAGATCGAAAGAGATTAACCGAACGGTGAAGAAGAAATGTACGAACACAGATAAGCTGAAGACACGTCTATTTAACTTGCGCGTTTTATGATAAAAATAATATCACACTGGTAACTATTGTTCCCGCCGATTGAATTCAAAAGTTTAAAAGTCGTAGTAATAGAATATATGATTTTCCGGTATATAAATACCTCTATAGTCTAAGGGTGAAATCTTGCAGCTGGGCGGTTTTATCAGGTGTATGTATATTGAAAATGGGTACAAGTGAAATTGGTCTGTCAGGTTGGTTGGTTGGTTGGTTTTGTTTTACGGCATATCAACCCTTTTCAGGTTATTTAATGCCGAATCGAAAGATTTTGAATAGAATATATTTGTTGTTTTCAAGTCGGCTTCTATTTAGCCCATAGTTGGAACCCTAATAGGTACTACCACTCCGGGTCAGAGTGGACCTGGGAGCAATGGCAATTAAAGGGTGGCTCCACACTCCCCACAGCCCGCAAGCTGAGGCCTCACCACTGGATGTAGTTTAAGGTCATATCCAGGACCAGTGTCTGTCAGAAGACAT
>NC_136498.1:6777037-6824537 GCF_053919585.1 Euprymna scolopes
TCTATTTTCTCTTGACTTAATCTATGATATTGAATTTTTCGGATTCCTTCAAAACACCGCGATTTCATTTCCTTTCTTCAAGACTCCCATATGGTATATTTACTGCAGACAGATTACTTTTCAACTTGTCCTTGTACCTAAGTCAAGGCTTTCCAACATTTCTTTTTCCATCTGCCAGCTTACCGTACATTACAATGTTTGGTAATCTGTATTCAGACATTCTCAAAACGTGACCAGTCTACGGCAACTGTGACTGGATGAGGAATGGCTCGATGCCATGTATTCATTTTGTGAATAATTCAACATTTAAAACCTTGTCGTGGAAGGTAAGGCGACAAATCAAGCATAGACAACTTTTATAGAATACGTCAAACTGATGAATGTGATGTCTGTACGGAGTCTATGACTCAGAGCCATAAAGAAGGATAAAGAAAACAACAGCACGATAATCAAGAATTTGTGTGTCCAGTCAGATACCCCTTTCATCCCACACGCTGTGACGAAGGCTTCCAGAGGCACAGGTAGCCTAAGCAATCCTGTGAACAATTTCGTCATCAAGGGATCCATTAGGATTAACTTTGCTGCCGAAGTAGGGAAACGATTAACATAATTTATATAAACACCATACACTTTCAGGTTAAATTTATACTCAGGTGAATTTTGCCTTACGCCTCCAACTTGCTTTAAAGTAGGGGGGGCTGATGTACTACCAGTGTTTTATGCGTATTGTCAGTCTAAAGACCCTACATGCAACTGAAAACGATCGAGAAAAGCCTGCACTTCCTCAAAGGATGTCGCCACCAGAACAGCATCGTCAACAAAAAGCAAATCGCAAATAATTTCGGTTCGGAGAAGAGGTTAGGCTTTGAACCGTTGATGATGAAAGAATCCACTAGATGACAATAATTGAAACTTGACACCAGTGTCAATGTCACTAAATGCATGTTTCAGCATAAATGAGAAGACAAGCGCAACGTGAGCTGGTGCCATTACACACTCCTCTTTGGCCCTATTTGTAACAACGAAGGCTTCGGAGATCATGGCATCAGAGACAACATTAACCTTCATCCCTTCATGAAAAGAAATAATCAGGTTTAGTATGCTCTCGGTGATACCAAGTTTTTCAAGACCTTCCAATATCAACGACTTTCATCAGATCCACAAACACCATATATACTTTCTAATTTCTGTCCCGGACTATTTCTGCAACTTGACGGAGTGAAAATATCATGGGAATGGTGCCGCGACCCGCTCGAAAACCACACTGGAACTCAGGATGCACCTCATCGACGAGATACTTGATAATTCTGTTTAGAATGAATCTAGCCAGAATCTTTCAGCAATCGAAAGCAGATATATTCCACGATGGTTGTCACAAACATTCATGACTCCCTTATTCTTGTAGAGGTGTGTGTTGCAGGCGTATTCAACCGTAATTATACACATCTTTGTAGTCATGTGGGACCTGCCCTGCCTTCTATATCTTCAACAAAAGAGGATGAAGTTTTTTCACCAAAATGCTTCAACCGTAATTATACACATCCAGAGGAATGGTGATTTATCAGCTGCAATTTGCTTGATGAATACACATACTTCTTCATAAGCAGATTATAATTAAAAGTCCGTCATTTCTGAACTGTATGGGATAGAGGATATGACATCATTGTCAATGACAAAAGACGTGTTTAAGATATTTTTAAAGTGCTCCTTCCAACGGTTTAGAATATATGTTTTTTCAGTTAGAATTGCTTCTCAATTAGCGATGCTTAAGGGGGATGCACCACTCTTTTAAGAAGCAAACACTTCCTTCAAAACCAAAGTAGAAAGCTTTTAAGTCTTTGCTGTCGGCGGCACTAGTGTTCTTTCATGGCTCTGAAAGCTCGTTGAACATCACGCTTACGTTTTATAAGCTGTGCGCATTGTTGTTGAGTCGGGAACACTTCGCACGAACAAGATATGATTTCGCACGTGTGACGAGCACTTGCAACGAACGAACGTCACACTACACCACAGACGTAACTCCAGCAACACACGTCCACCGCTACAACGAACGAAAATAACTTCTTTATTTGAACGAGAATCCTAAAACTTTAATAACAATGTCAACGTATTTTTAACGCCAGAAATTGCATGTAAAGTTTGCTGTGGATGACGAAGTCTAACAAACATTCCATCACACACGCGTTTTATATATGGATTTTGCTGTGACTGACGAAGTCACAAAACAATTCGTCACACACGCGTTTTAGCTACTTTAAACTTTAAACTTTCTTCATTATACATAAATATTTTTCCATGAGCAAATATAAAAAAAATATTTCAGCTTTCAAATTAACCATGGAGGAAGTGTGCCAACAAGCCCACCACAAAACTCAAATAGCAATTCTCACGCTATTTAAACTCCAGTTTTCCACAATTATGGAAAAGAAAAAGCGATAACAGGCCTTTTCAGCAATATGTCAGGGTATATTAACCCTTTCCAGCAACACCTTACAGGATATCAACCTTTTCTCGCAACAAACGCGGCAACCAACGCACCAAAATGATTACCAAGCACTGTACACTTCTGGATGTCACAACGTCTCACCTCACCTCAATTCACCGAAGTTTCCCAGTTAATATGAGTAAGCTGCATCATACACACTAAGACACTCATCCCCGGTCGTTCAGACCCATGCCGACCCACTGGGTACGCCGATCATTTTACCAACATTAACATAGCTCTCTACGGATGGACCAATTTCCTCGCAGACTCACTTGCGACCGCAAAACGTGTAACTGGCGCGTTAGCGAACCATCTTCAACCCACCATGCTGACCCTTCCTCACTCTTCATAGACGCTGCGGTAATACAGTCTATGACCGCAACACTCGCACTCAAGTTCACAACGTCATTCCTGTGGCCATTCCACAGTTGTACAAGTTTGAACACTTTTTGCCTGATATCCTTTAGCGTCGTAACTTCTTTTCACCTTGGTACTTAATAAATAAAAACTATTTCTCGTTCCAGTGAAACAGTGGACACGTACACATATATGCATGTTTTTTTTCTTCAATTATCTTTTCTTTTCTCTAGCTTACAGTTATCTAGGAAAGGAGTATTGTGGAAATGGAAATTCTCAGGCTAACTCGATTGTCGCCCTTTAACTCTGTAACCGGAAAGCGACACAGCCACGTGACTTCCTGCTTCTTTCTTTGCTCTTCCTCTTTCGCGCTGGACCCTTAAGCATGAGGTTTTTTCAGCAAAATGTTTCCACCGTATTTATACTCCTCCGGAGGAATTGGGTCATTCGGTGATGGTGATTTACCAGCTGCGATTTGCTTGATGGATACATATACTACTTCATAAGTAGGTTCAAATGACAATTCCAGTATTTCTGCACTCTGTGTAGGATGGAGGATATGACATATTTGTCAATGACAGAAGACGTGTTTAAGACATTTTCAAATTGCTCCTCCCAACGGTTGAGAATATATGCTTTGTCAGTAAGAAGTGTTTCTGCGTTTGCAGTGCTTAAGGGAGACGTACAACTCTTCTGAGGAACAAACACTTCCTTCAAACCATCGTAGAAAGCCTTTAACTTTTTACTGTCGCCGGCTACTTTAAGCTCAATAGCTTTACTGTACGACCAGGGGTTTTTTCATGGCTCTGAGGGCTCGTTGAACATCACCCTTACACGTTTTATAAGCTGTGTGCTTTTTTGTCGAATTTTTATCATCTATCCAAGTTTTGTGTGCCGAGGGCATTTGGTTATAAGAGTTTTATTTCAGTATTGCCTTCCTCAAACCAGTATTTATGCGTTCTTTGTGGTATCCCAAGGACTTCCACCGCTGCAGAGTGGTTTATACCTTGCAGTACCTTCCTATAAGTCTCAACATCATCGGTGATGTAAACAGACTCAATGTTCTCATCAACTTTACTGGAAAGCTCAGTTTTCTTTTCAGTGGAATCACATTGATGGATTTTGGGATCATCGATCTTGTAACTCTGCGACTTGATACGCGTTATGAAAGCTTGCTTCTAAAAAGGGCATGCTCTGAAAGATAACAAAAAGTGTGGAGGGAACGTATGCTATTGAAATCCTTAATTTCCTTCCGTTTCGGTTTGAGAAAATAGATAAGATGCCAGTCATTCGAACTGGAACGCACCCGTGTGGTTTTGCGGTGTTCATATTGTTGGAACAGGGTATTTATAATGCAGAGGGAAAACGCTCTACAAATCGTAAGAAGTCATAAACCATGTCCAAAAGTGATTATCACCACCAACACGAGCATCGAAATCACCAGCAAGAATGAGCTTATCCTAGTGATGCATTTTTGTGATGATATCATGCAGGAGATCATAGAAGTCGGCCTTCTCTTAGTCTGACAGCTAACCAATGGTACATTGGTGTTGCTCTCTATATCTTGGGAAAGCGTCATTACACGGTCGGACACACCCTTAGGTAAAGACGATAATGAATTTGAGAGGCTAGACATGATGGCAAAACCAACTCCAGATTGACCGGTTTCATTGTCACACTTTCACTACCAAAAAAAAAAAGTCATACCCGAGTTTTAGATAGAACAACAATGTCAATGTCGTATTTCTGCAACTCAAGCAAAACAAGAGCTGTTTTACGTTTCTGTGCAGAAACATTGCCTTGGAAGGAACGGACATTCCAGCACCTTAAACTGAGATTCCTTTTTAGATTGTTTCGTTGTGTTCCATTCTTCTGATTGCGCAACTGGATAACCAGACAGCTGCAGTTAGTTGCCAAGTTTTGTAATGTGTAAGCAATATTAAGGGCTTCTTCTATCGCCCCCTCCCCAGTATGGGGAAAGCAGTGCTGTCAATAGGGCTGCTTTGTCACTGATGAAGGATACGTACAGAAAATTTTTTCACAGTTTTGAGCTTGAACGATCATCTAACATCTATCGCCCATGAGCAAAGATCAGGTTAAAGACTTCCTGTGATAGTCTTTATCTGCCCCCATCGCCTTCACTCTATCGTCAGAGGATTTATCGCATGAAAAGTGTGAGGTTATTCATAAAGAAACTATTATAAGTTGCCATAAACCCACGCGTATTATTTATTTAGAGTGGTTAAGGCTTGTGTAGGACCAGCCACACTTTTTGGAACAATTGATTAACTCATTCGGTGCAATTGATTGCCATAGAACGAGCAGGCAACAGTCCTCAGGTTTCAATTCAGAGTTTCCCTCTCCTAAATACATACCTTAATAAAAGCTAAAGTGTACATCCCTCCCAGTGGTCTAAACGAACCACCAGACACCTAGGTAGGAATTTCTAAGTCCCGAGGCATACCTATATGTATACCTATATGTATAGATAAATATATACGGTACTAGTTCGCTGGTGACACCAAAAGGGTGTCCAGTGGCTCTTTGGAAGGTCCTGTTTTTGATCCTTCAGGGGGACTAGCTACCCTCCTCACCAAACAAGTTTGGTGGGGAACTAGTTTAATCGCCGGTAACTCGACCATGAGGCAGGTAGTACTGGGTTACATTGGACCAGTATCATATGATATTACTATAATATATATATATATATATATATATATATATATATATATATATATACGCTCTTACATTTCGGATTTTCCTTTTAATTGAGCACTCTGCTGGATTTCTTTTTCCAAAAAAAACTAATATATATATATATATATATACATATATATATACATATATATATATATATACATATATATATATATATGTTTGTGTGTGTGAGTGACAAAAGATTTGCGATACAGCGAAGCAGCGTTTGTGTACAAATAAACACACACACATTATATATATATATATATAATTATTATTATTATTATTATTATTATTATTATTATTATTATTATTATTACATATTAAGCCCGAACAAGACACATTGCCACATTGGTGTAGGGGACTACTATCAAGGGCAACAGCTACTGGGCAGCAAGATGTCGGTTCACGTTACACTTGAACTTCTGCATGTCAATAGAGTTGGGGAAGCAGGGGTCCGGAAAGTAATTCCAAAGTCTAGCGGTTCTGGGAAAGAAACTACTTTAGTAGAAAGCTCTTTTACATCTAGGGATCTCTACTGTGTGGGGATGGGGTTTAGCTACCTGCCGGGTTTGTCGAGAGTGTTTACGTCGTGGGGGCACACGTGTTTGCAGTTCGTCAGAGCATTCTACCATTAAATTACTTGTAAAACAGGCAGAGGGGCGCAACATTTCCTCGACGGAACAGAGGCTGATACATACATACCTCATATACACACACACACACACACACATATATATATATATATATACACACACGTATATATACATACCTCATATATATATACACATATGTGTATATATATGTGTGCGTTGTGTGTGTATCATGTATTCAGTATTTTTTCATTTAAATTTTAAATAAGTTATTGATTAAAATAAGATATGCTAAAATAAGCATAATAAAAAAGGGCAAGCTATTTTTAAATTGCTAATGGAGTCATGAAAAAAAACTGTAAAGAAAAACCTGAAAGTTTATTCCAAAAGTAAAAAAAAATGAAAAATACTAAGAATAAACAATAGAAAGTAAACGTAAAACGGATGAGAAAAAAAAAATAATCATATAATGTTACGCCATTTTAAAAAAGTGCAATAGCAGCAACAACGAGTCTTGCTTGAAAAAAAAAAATGTTGCGGGGGGAAACAAACGTATACATTTCTTTATGAGCTAACTTGTATGTCTTTGCCCTGGGGGTAATACGATATTCCGTGTGCGTTTAATAACGTGGCGTCTATTACGGGAAATCGGCAGCGATGTGTGTGTGTGTTTCTAATGAATGAATAAATAACATGCAAATATTTTCTTAAACATCAACTCACACACACACATATATGTATGTGAGTGGTTGTGTACCGATGCAAAATTCGTGGGCGGAAAGACAAGGGTGTCCGATTTTAAAGAAAACGCCAAAATAAGATTGTACTATTTACGTCTATCCGTGTTCCACAAGATCAAACATAAAATCGGTAGAGGGGGGCGGGGCTGACATAAAATTAACAATCAATTAGTAACATCGATATATATATATATATATATATATATATATATATATATATATATATATATATATATACTTAATTTTATTAGATCCTCGAAAGCTAGCTGAGAAGCATACAAAGTATGAATATATATATATACACATGTATATATGTGTGATGTATATATGTGTGTGTGTATATACATATACACGCACATATATATGTATATATATACATATATACACATATATCTATACACACATATACACATATATATATATATATACAGACACACATATACACACAATAAATATACATATATATATACACATCTACACACGCATATATATACAGATACACAAACACACATATGTGTGTGTATATATATGTACTAATTTATCGTTAAATCCCCGTGTACTAGTAATATACACTATTTACATCCACTTGATATTGTCAATGAGACTATTTCAAAATGTTGGTGTTCGTTATTATTAATTTATCATTTCATTTACTTTCCATTTTGTCTACAATAGCTTTAGATGACCCAACTCCCTTGTTTGTCTAATGTTCTTGCTTTAACCGAATACACACACACATACGCGCATATATATATATATATATATATATATATATATATATATATAATCTGTATACATAAACACACACATATATATTTTATTTTCTTGAGTTTGTAAACGAAAAATATACTTTTGTGGGATAACTTCTTGTAAAATAATTCAAAATGTTACTAAGAACAAGCTCAATGAATCGTGATTTCCGACTTTAGGACACATTAACTTATGAGTTACTTTCCGATGATAATATATGTATGTATGTATATATATATATGTGTGTGTATGTATATATATATATATTTATATATATATATGTATGCATATATATATATATTTATATATATATATATATGTATGCATATATATATATATTTATATATATATGTATGTATACATATATATATATATATTTATATATATGTATGCATGCATATATATATATATTTATATATATGTATGTATGCATATATATATATGTATGTATGCATATATATGTATGTATGCATATATATACATCTATATATATATGTATGTATGCATATATGTATATATATATGCATGCATATATATATACATATATATATGTATGCATATATATATACATGTATATATATGTATGTATGCATATATGTATATATATATATATGTATGCATATATGTATATATATATGTATGCATATATATATGTATAATATATATATATATGTATAATATATATATATATATATATATATATATATATATTATACATATATCATCGGAAAGTTACTCATCAGTTAAATGTGTAGTAGTTTGTTTACCTGGATTGAATAAATAACATTTTTCTCTTTTTTTAATTGCGCATTATCAGCTACCTCCTTCAAATTCAATGTTTTTTTACCGTTGAGTTTTGTTTTTACCTGACATACTCTCTCGCTCTGTCTGTCTGTCTGTCTGTCTGTCTTACACACACACACACATTTTTTTGAAGAAGAAATCCAGCACAGTACTCATTATAAGGAAAATCCAAAATAAGAGCGTATTATTAAGGTTTTGTTTTGTTTACAGAAAGTTTGGACGAATCATCGGTACCGTCGGTTTTACACTCGATAATTAGGGACTGTTTTAGATACCCACAGTAAGCTCTCTTCAGCCAATACCTATCTCTCAGTACCAGGAGAGCATTATTGGCTGCAGAGACCTTGATATGGGCATCTTAAACGGCCCCTACTTATCGAGTTTAAAACCGACAGTACTGATGACTAATCTAAACTTTCTGTAAAGAAAGTATCACACACACACACACATGCATATATATGTCATAAAAACAGTTATAAATAAATATATTTTCGTAGATATTTAAATACAATTGCAAATGAATGCCTGAAAACTATCTCAGAATCCGAAAAAAATCTATCACTGAAATGAAAAATAAATAATTTCTAGTTTTTTTTCCTCTACATCAACAGACACATTGATACGTTATATCGGCTGTTGGAAACTGATTCTGTGTTACCTGTTTACAAAGACTCTGGCGAAAGAACTGACCCATTAAATTATCGCCTAATTAGTCTCCTCCCTCTTTTCACCAAAATATTTGAGTCCTTAATTAATCCAGTTCTCGTCCAACCCCTTACAGATGCTAAACTTTTATCAGACCACCAATATGGATTTAGGCAAGCCCGGTCTTCTGCAAATATTTTAACTGTAATCTCTGAACGTTTACACCAAGCATTGGATAAGGCAGGGGAGAGGAGGGCAGTATCGCTTGGTATATCTAAGGCTTTTGACAGGGTATGACACGATGGTCTTCTGATGAAAATAAAATCCTATGGTATTACTAGACGAATGCTTAGAATAATTAGATCCTTCTTAAATGAGAGAAGAATCCAGGTTGTCCTCGATGGGCGTACATCCAAAAAATTTGATATATGTGGGTGTGCCTCAGGGATCGATTCTTGGACCTTTTTTATTTCTGATTTTCATTATAAAATTGTCTCTGTGATGGGTATATTTGCCGACGACACCACACTCTATAGCAGGCATGTGGAGAAAACTAATGAGCACATATCTAAGGTAATGGCCGAAACCCTAGAGGAAGACCTTCAGTCTGTAGTGGAATGGGGTAAAAAATGGATAGTAACATTCAACGCTGCCAAGACAAAGCTCGTTTCCTTTAATAATTACATGAAACCTTACCAGCCACCAATAACTATGGCTAGAGATACTTTACCTGAGAGCACTTCGTTCAAGCTCCTTGGCTTAACGTTCACAGGAAACATGAGTTTGAATAAATACATCGAGTTTATTGCTAAGGTTGCTGCAAAGAAAGTTGACTCTCTCTATCGTGCTAGAAAGTTACTTACGCTTGAAATTACCCTGCACCTCTCCAAAGCCACCATTCGCCCATGTATGGAGTACCGCTTTCACATTTGAGCTGGTGCCTCTGCTACTAGTCTCTCGCTCCTGGACAGGGTCTAAAAGAGAGTCGCCAACCTAATAGGTCCCGAATTGTCATCTAAACGTCAGCCTCTGTCCCACCGACGAAATGTTGCATCCTTCTGCCTGTGTTACAAGTATTTTAATGGTCGATACTCTGATGAACTGAAATCACATGTACTCCTTCGATGAAAATACCCCCGACAAACCCGACAAGCAGCGAAGTCCCACCCCTATTCAGTGAGATCCCTAGATGTAAAAAACCTTTTTACTCTAATAGCTTCTTCCCCAGGACTGCAGGATTTTGGAATTCTCTTCCGATTTCCTTCTTCCAACTGTACTGACATGCAGAAGTTCAAGTGTAATGTGAACAGACATCTGCAACATAGGTCCCTGATAGTAGCCCCTACATCAAAGTGGCAATGTGCCTTGTTTGGGGTGAACATGTAATTAAAAAAAAAAGAAAAAAGATAATATGTCTTTCACATACTTAAACTTACCGTAATTATTATCTTCGTGTTAGAGTTTAGTACTTTAGCAGAATACGAATCGTGTATAAATAATTATATTCTTATTTAGTAGCCCGTTCTTAACATAAGGATTTTGTGGTTTTAACCCTTGTGTATTCTTAGTAAATTAATAAGCAAAATATCCTTCAAGATTGAAATTAACTTGAAAATCTTATCAAAAATAGCTTCGTATTCTGAATGAGAACGTAATCATTAGAATCATTTTCAGCATTTTGAATTTATCATCTGACATTGTCCACTAACTTTTCCATGTGCTTATCTTAAACTGTCAGAAGATGCCGATGCAGCATTGGGATAGCTTCTTCATCAGTACTAAATGACTTAACACTACTACTACTACTACTACTACTACTACTACTACTAATAATAATAATAATAATAATAATAATAATCATAATAATAATCCTGATGATGACAGATTGACAAAGCTTATTAAATATGGTCCCTGCTGTATTAAAAATTAGGTCTATTCGTTTTCCGGCAACGCCGTTTAGACTAACATGCTTCCAGATCGATGTTATTTTAAATGATTTCAAGGCAGTCATATCTAATGTTGCCGATAAATCACCGATGATAATGAACGTCAAAGAGTTAAAGAAATACTGAATATTCCTAAAATCGTCTATTTAAAACTGAAATTGCAATTAAAATCTGAAGCATTACGACCTTCGATGGACAAACAAAACCACAGAAAGAAACCATTAAATGCATCTTAGCCTACGAAAATATATAGAATGTGGTAGTAATATTTTTAAAGCCTATCTTAGAAAATCATTTAATGCAACATAATTTTTTGAAATAAAAAAATCAAAATAACAAATAATGAGTTTCAAAGATGAGACTAACTTTTTCTTTTTTATTTTCGCGCCAACTAGACGGCCCACCTTACTTCTGGTTTTGAAATAATTGTTAAGGAGATCGGATGTACAATTTTACGCCATCGTCTCTAGACTTAGCAAAATTTTAAAAAAATGAGGAAAGAGAGAAATATATGATTACAACGCTTTTTATGATTACGGCGGGTGCCGCTAAAAGTCTCAAACCAAAAATTAAAAAAAAAGATGTTTCATTTAATAATGTACATACACCATTACTCAGTTCCTAAAAAGTTTAAAATTTAATCTCTAAAAAAATATTCATATAAAAGACGTTTATTTGAATTATTCTTGCATACACGACTTTTCAAAGATGTTTGAATTTGAATAACAAAACCTCTTGAAAATGTTACTTACTTTACGTAAAAGTCATGGAAAAGCTTACCTGAAAAGTGAAATAAAAATATGTTAGATGAAATAAATAATATGGAGATGTCAAAAATATAATAAAATATTTGTTTAGGTAATAATATTCTGTATATTTCATTCATCAACTTTAATCCCGATTGTTGTTGTTTCAGTATTTACTGCCATTCATAGTTGCTGTTGTTTTAGTATTTACTGGTTTCATAATTGTTATGGTTTCAGTATTTACTGCCTTTCATAATTGTTATCGTTTCCGTATTTACTGCCTTTCATAATTGTTGTTGTTTCAGTATTTACTGCCTTTCATAATTGTTGTTGTTTCAGTATTTACTGCCTTTCATAATTGTTGTTGTTTCAGTATTTACTGCCTTTCATAATTGTTGTTGTTTCAGTATTTACTGCCTTTCATAATTGTTGTTTTAGTATTTACTGCTTTTCATAATTGTTGTTGTTTCAGTATTAACTGCTTTTCATAATTGTTATCGTTTCAGTATTTACTGCCTTTCATAATTGTTGTTTTAGTATTTACTGCTTTTCATAATTGTTGTTGTTTCCGTATTTACTGCCTTTCATAATTGTTATCGTTTCAGTATTTACTGCCTTTCATAATTGTTGTTGTTTCAGTATTTACTGCCTTTCATAATTGTTATCGTTTCAGTATTTACTGCCTTTCATCATTGTTGTTGTTTCAGTATTTACTGCCTTACATAACTGTTGTTGTTTCAGTATTTACTGCCTTTCATAATTGTTATCGTTTCAGTATTTACTGCCTTTCATCATTGTTGTTGTTTCAGTATTTACTGCCTTTCATAATTGTTGTTGTTTCAGTATTTACTGCCTTTCATAATTGTTATCGTTTCAGTATTTACTGCTTTTCATCATTGTTGTTGTTTCAGTATTTACTGCTTTTCATAATTGTTGTTGTTTCAGTATTTACTGCCTTTCATAATTGTTATCGTTTCAGTATTTACTGCCTTTCATAATTGTTGTTGTTTCAGTATTTACTGCCTTTCATAATTGTTATCGTTTCAGTATTTACTGCTTTTCATAATTGTTGTTGTTTCAGTATTAACTGCTTTTCATAATTGTTGTTACAGTATTTACTGCCTTTAATAATAGTTATCGTTTCAGTATTTACTGCCTTTCATAATTGTTGTTGTTTTAGTATTTACTGCCTTCATAATTGTTGTTTCAGTATTTACTGCTTTTCATAATTGTTGTTGTTTCAGTATTAACTGCCTTTCATAATTGTTGTTGTGTAAGTATTAACTGCCTTTCATAATTGTTGTTGTTTAAGTATTTACTGCTTTTTATAATTGTTGTTGTTTCAGTATTAACTGCCTTTCATAATTGTTATTGTTAAAGTATTTACTGCCTTTCATAATTGCTGGTATTTCAGTATTTACTGCCTTTCATAATTGTTGTTTCAGTATTTACTGCTTTTCATAATTGTTGTTGTTTCAGTATTAACTGCCTTTCATAATTGTTGTTTCAGTATTTACTGCTTTTACTAATTGTTGTTGTTTCAGTATTAACTGCCTTACATAATTGTTGTTGTTTAAGTACTTACTGCTTTTCATAATTGTTGTTGTTTCAGTATTTACTGCTTTTCATAATTGTTGTTGTTTCAGTATTTACTGCTTTTCATAATTGTTGTTGTTTCAGTATTTACTGCCTTACATAACTGTTGTAGTTTGAGTACTTACTGCTTTTCATAATTGTTATTGTTTCAGTATTTACTGCCATTCACAATTGTTGTTTCAGTATTTATTGCTTTTCATATTTGTTGTTGTTTTAGTATCAACTGCCTTTCATAATTGTTGTTGTTTCAGTATTTACTGCCTTTAATAATTGTTGTTGTTTCAGTATTTACTGCCTTTCATGATTGTTGTTTCAGAATTTACTGCATTACATAATTATTGTTGTTTCAGTATTAACTGCTTTTCATAATTGTTGTTTCAGTATTTATTGCTTTTCATATTTGTTGTTGTTTTAGTATTTACTGCCTTACATAACTGTTGTTGTTTAAGTACTTACTGCTTTTCATAATTGCTGTTGGTTCAGTATTTACTGCCTTTCATAATTGTTGTTTCAGTATTTATTGCGTTTCATATTTGGTGCTGTTTTAGTATTTACTGCCTTACATAACTGTTGTTGTTTAAGTACTTACTGCCTTACATAACTGTTATTGTTTCAGTATTTACTGCTTTTCATAATTGTTATTGTTTCAGTATTTACTGCCTTTCATAATTGTTGTTTCAGTATTTATTGCTTTTCATATTTGTTGTTGTTTTAGTATTAACTGCCTTTAATAATCGTTGTTGTTTAAGTACTTACTGCCTTTCATAATTGTTATTTCAGTATTTACTGCCTTTCATAATTGTTGTTTCCATATTTACTGCTTTTCATAATTGTTGTTGTTTCAGTATAAACTGCCTTTCATAATTGTTGTTTCAGTATTTACTGCTTTTCATAATTGTTGTTGTTTCAGTATTTACTGCCTTACATAATTGTTTTTGTTTACGTACTTACTGCTTTTCATAATTGTTGTTGTTTTAGTATTTACTGCCTTTAATAATTGTTGTTGTTTTTGTATTTACTGCTTTTCATAATTGTTTTTTCAGTATTTACTGCTTTTCATAATTGTTGTTGTTTCAGTATTTACTGCCTTTAATAATTGTTATTGTTTCAGTATTTACTGCTTTTCATAATTGCTGTTGTTTTATTATTTACTGCCTTTAATAATTGTTGTTGTTTCAGTATTTACTGCCTTTCATAATTGTTGTTGTTTCAGTATTTACTGCCTTTAATAATTGTTGTTGTTTCAGTATTTACTGCCTTTCATAATTGCTGTTTCAGTATTTATTGCTTTTCATATTTGTTATTGTTTAAGTATAAACTGCCTTACATAATTGTTGTTGTGTAAGTACTTACTGCTTTTCATAATTGTTATTGTTTCAGTATTTACTGCCTTTCATAATTGTTGTTTTAGTATTTACTGCATTTCATAATTGTTGTTGTTTTAGTATTTACTGCCTTTAATAGTTGTTGTTGTGTAAGTATTTACTGCCTTTCATAATTGTTGTTCTTTCAGTATTTACTGCCTTTCATAATTGTTGTTTTGTCAGTATTTACTGCCTTTAATAATTGTTATTGTTTCAGTATTTACTGCTTTTCATAATTGTTGTTGTTTCAGTATTTACTGCTTTTAATAATTGTTGTTGTTTCAGTATTTACTGCCTTCTATAATTGTTGTTGTGTCAGTATTTACTGCCTTTAATAATTGTTGTTGTTTCAGTATTTACTGCTTTTCATAATTGTTGTTGTTTCAGTATTTACTGCCTTTCATAATTGTTGTTGTTTCAGTATTTACTGCCTTTAATAATTGTTGTTGTTTCAGTATTTACTGCCTTTCATGATTGTTGTTTCAGTATTTACTGCCTTTCATGATTGTTGTTTCAGTATTTACTGCTTTTCATAATTGTTGTTTTGTCAGTATTTACTGCCTTTAATAATTGTTATTGTTTCAGTATTTACTGCTTTTCATAATTGTTGTTGTTTCAGTATTTACTGCTTTTCATAATCGTTGTTGTTTCAGTATTTACTGCCTTTAATAATTGTTGTTGTTTCAGTATTTACTGCTTTTCATAATTGTTGTTGTTTCAGTATTTACTGCCTTTAATAATTGTTATTGTTTCAGTATTTACTGCTTTTCATAATTGTTGTTGTTTCAGTATTTACTGCCTTTAATAATTGTTATTGTTTCAGTATTTACTGCCTTTAATAATTGTTATTGTTTCAGTATTTACTGCTTTTCATAATTGTTGTTGTTTCAGTATTTACTGCCTTCTATAATTGTTGTTGTGTAAGTATTTACTGCCTTTAATAATTGTTATTGTTTCAGTATTTACTGCTTTTCATAATTGTTGTTGTTTCAGTATTTACTGCCTTTAATAATTGTTATTGTTTCAGTATTTACTGCTTTTCATAATTATTGTTGTTTCAGTATTTACTGCCTTCTATAATTGTTGTTGTGTCAGTATTTACTGCCTTTAATAATTGTTATTGTTTCAGTATTTACTGCCTTTAATAATTGTTGTTGTTTAAGTATTTACTGCCTTTAATAATTGTTGTTGTTTCAGTATTTACTGCCTTTCATGATTGTTGTTTCAGAATTTACTGCATTACATAATTGTTGTTGTTTCAGTATTTACTGCGGTTCATAATTGTTGTTGTTTCAGTATTAACTGCCTTACATAATTGTTGTTGTTAACGTACTTACTGCTTTTCATAATTGTTGTTGTTTTAGTATTTACTGCCTTTCATAATTGTTATTGTTTCAGTATTTACTGCTTTTCATAATTGCTGTTGTTTTATTATTTACTGCCTTTCATAATTGCTGTTGTTTCAGTATTTACTGCCTTTCATAATTGTTGTTTCAGTATTTATTGCTTTTCATATTTGTTATTGTTTAAGTATTAACTGCCTTACATAATTGTTGTTGTGTAAGTACTTACTGCTTTTCATAATTGTTATTGTTTCAGTATTTACTGCCGTCCATAATTGTTGGTGTTACAGTATTTACTGCCTTTCATAATTGTTGTTACAGTATTTACTGCCTTTCATAATTGTTGTTTTAGTATTTACTGCCTTTCATAATTGTTGTTGTTTTAGTATTTACTGCCTTTCATAGTTGTTGTTGTTTAAGTATTTACTGCTTTTCATAATTGTTGTTGTTTCAGTATTTACTGCCTTTCATTATTGTTGTTTCAGTATTTACTGCCTTTCATAATTGTTGTTTCAGTATTTACTGCTTTTCTAATTGTTGTTGTTTCAGTATAAACTGCCTTTCATAATTGTTGTTGTGTCAGTTTTTACTGCCTTTAATAATTGTTGTTGTTTCAGTATTTACTGCTTTTCATAATTGTTGTTGTTTCAGTATTTATTGCTTTTCATAATTGTTGTTTCAGTATTTACTGCTTTTCATAATTGTTGTTGTTTCAGTATAAACTGCCTTTCATAATTGTAGTTGTTTCAGTATTTACTGTCTTTCATAATTGTTGTTGTTTCAGTATTAACTGCCTTACATAATAGTTGTTGTTTCAGTATTGACTGCCTTACATAATTGTTGTTGTTTCAGTATTTACTGCCTTTCATGATTGTTGTTGTTTCATAATTTACTGCCGTTCAGAATTTTTGTTTCAGTATTTACTGCTTTTCATAATTGTTGTTGTTTCAGTATTTACTGCTTTTCATAATTGTTGTTGTTTCAGTATTTTCTGCTTTTCATAATTGTTGTTGTTTCAGTATTTACTGCCTTTCATAATTGTTGTTTCAGTATTTACTGCTTTTCATAATTGTTGTTGTTTCAGTATTAACTGCTTTTCATAATTGTTGTTGTTTCAGTATTAAATGCCTTACATAATTGTTGTTGTTTCAGTATTTACTACTTTTCATAATTGTTGTTGTTTCAGTATTTACTGCCTTTAATAGATGTTGTTGTTTCAGTATTTACTGCCTTTCATAATTGTTGTTATTTCAGTATTTACTGCCTGTTATAATTGTTGTTTTAGTATTTACTGCTTTTCATAATTGTTATTGTTTCAGTATTTACTGCCGTCCAAAATTGTTGTTGTTACAGTATTTACTGCCGTTCATAATTGTTGTTGTTACAGTATTTACTGCCTTTCATAATTGTTGTTTTAGTATTTACTGCCTTTCATAATTGTTGTTTTAGTATTTACTGCTTTTCATAATTGTTGTTTTAGTATTTACTGCCTTTCATAGTTGTTGTTGTTTCAGTATTTACTGTTTTTCATAATTGTTGTTGTTTCAGTATTAACTGCCTTTCATAATTGTTGTTGTGTCAGTATTTACTGCCTTTCATAATTGTTGTTGTTTCAGTATTTACTGCTTTTCATAATTGTTGTTGTTTCAGTATTTACTGCTTTTCGTAATTGTTGTTTCAGTATTTACTGCTTTTCATAATTGTTGTTGTTTTAGTATTCACTGCCTGTCATAATGGTGTGTTGTTTTAGTATTTACTCCCTTTCATAATTGTTGTTGTTTCAGTATTTATTGCCTTTCATAATTGTTGTTGTTTTAGTATTTACTGCCTTTCATGATTGTTGTTTCAGAATTTACTGCATTACATAATTGTTGTTGTTTCAGTATAAACTGCCTTTCATAATTGTTGTTGTTTGAGTACTTACTGCTTTTCATAATTGTTGTTGTTACAGTATTTACTGGCTTTCATAATTGTTGTTTTAGTATTTACTGCTTTTCATAATTGTTGTTTTAGTATTTACTGCCTTTCATAATTGTTGTTGTTTCAGTATTTACTGCCTTTCAGAATTGTTGTTACAGTATTTACTGCTTTCCATATTTGTTGTTGTTTTAGTATTTACTACCGTTCATAATTGTGGTTTCAGTATTTACTGCTTTTCATAATTGTTGTTTTAGTATTAAGTGCCTTTCATAATTGTTGTTTAAGTATTAACTGCCTTTCATAATTGTTGTTGTTTTAGTATTTACTGCCTTTCATAATTGTTGGTTCAGTATTTACTGCTTTTTATAATTGTTGTTGTTTCAGTATTAACTGCTGTTCATAACTGTTGTTGTTTAAGTACTTACTGCTTTTCATAATTGTTATTGTTTCGGTATTTACTGCCTTTCATAATTGTTGTTCCATTATTTACTGCCTTTCATAATTGTTGTTTTAGTATTTACTGCCTTTCATAATTGTTGTTGTTTCAGTATTTACTGCCTTTCATAATTGTTGTTTCAGTATTTACTGCTTTTTCTAATTGTTGTTGTTTCAGTATTAACTGCATATTATAATTGTTGTTGTTTAAGTATTTACTGCCTTTCATAATTGTTGTTGTTTAAGTATTAACTGCCTTTCATAATTGTTGTTGTTCAAGTATTTACTGATTTTCATAATTGTTGTTGTTTCAGTATTTACTGCTTTTCATAATTGCTGTTGTTTCAGTATTTAATGCTTTTAATAATTGTTGTTGTTTCAGTATTTACTGCTTTTCATAATTGTTGTTATTTCAGTATTTACTGCCTTTCATAATTGTTGTTTCAGTATTTACTGCTTTTCATAATTGTTGTTGTTTCAGTATTAACTGCCTTTCATAATTTTTGTTGTTTAAGTACTTACTGCTTTTCATAATTGTTGTTGTGTCAGTATTTACTGCTTTTCATAATTGTTGTTGTTTTAGTATTTACTGTGTTTCATAATTGTTGTTTCAGTATTAACTGCTTTTCATAATTGTTGTTGTTTCAGTATTTACTGCCTTTTATTATTGTTGTTGTTTCAGTATTTACTGCTTTTCATAATTGTTGTTGTGTCAGTATTTACTGCCTTTCATAGTTGTTGTTGTTTTAGTATTTACTGCCTTTCATAGTTGTGGTTGTTTTAGTATTTACTGCCTTTCATAATTGTTGTTGTTTTAGTATTTACTGCCTTTCATAGTTGTGGTTGTTTTAGTATTTACTGCCTTTCATAATTGTTGTTGTTTCAGTATTTACTGCCTTTCATAATTGTGGTTGTTTTAGTATTCACTGCCTGTCATAATGGTGTGTTGTTTTAGTATTTACTCCCTTTCATAGTTGTTGTTGTTTTAGTATTTACTGCCTTTCATAGTTGTTGTTGTTTTAGTATTTACTGCCTTTCATAGTTGTTGTTGTTTTAGTATTTACTGCCTTTCATAGTTGTTGTTGTTTTAGTATTTACTGCCTTTCATAGTAGTTGTTGTTTTAGTATTTACTGCTTTTCATAATTGTTGTTATTTTAGTATTTACTGCCTTTTATAGTTGTTGTTGTTTTAGTATTTACTGCCTTTTCTTATTTTTGTTGTTTAATATTAACTGCCTTTTATAATTGTTGTTGTTTTTGTATTTACTGCCTTTCATAGTTGTTGTTGTTTTAGTATTTACTCCCTTTCATAGTTGTTGTTGCCTCAGTATTAACTGCCTTCTATAATTGTTGTTGTTTTAGTATTTACTGCCTTTCATAATTGTTGTTTTAGTATTTACTGCCTTTCATAATTGTTGTTGTTTCAGTATTTACTGCCTTTCATAATTGTTGTTTCAGTATTTACTGCTTTTTCTAATTGTTGTTGTTTCAGTATTAACTGCATATTATAATTGTTGTTGTTTAAGTATTTACTGCCTTTCATAATTGTTGTTGTTTAAGTATTAACTGCCTTTCATAATTGTTGTTGTTCAAGTATTTACTGCTTTTCATAATTGTTGTTGTTTCAGTATTTACTGCTTTTCATAATTGCTGTTGTTTCAGTATTTAATGCTTTTAATAATTGTTGTTGTTTCAGTATTTACTGCTTTTCATAATTGTTGTTATTTCAGTATTTACTGCCTTTCATAATTGTTGTTTCAGTATTTACTGCTTTTCATAATTGTTGTTGTTTCAGTATTAACTGCCTTTCATAATTTTTGTTGTTTAAGTACTTACTGCTTTTCATAATTGTTGTTGTGTCAGTATTTACTGCTTTTCATAATTGTTGTTGTTTTAGTATTTACTGTGTTTCATAATTGTTGTTTCAGTATTAACTGCCTTTCATAATTGTTGTTGTTTCAGTATTTACTGCCTTTTATTATTGTTGTTGTTTCAGTATTTACTTATTTTCATAATTGTTGTTGTGTCAGTATTTACTGCCTTTCATAGTTGTTGTTGTTTTAGTATTTACTGCCTTTCATAGTTGTGGTTGTTTTAGTATTTACTGCCTTTCATAATTGTTGTTGTTTTAGTATTTACTGCCTTTCATAATTGTTGTTGTTTCAGTATTTACTGCCTTTCATAGTTGTTGTTGTTTCAGTATTTACTGCCTTTCATAATTGTTGTTGTTTCAGTATTTACTGCCTTTCATAGTTGTGGTTGTTTTAGTATTTACTGCCTTTCATAATTGTTGTTGTTTCAGTATTTACTGCCTTTCATAGTTGTGGTTGTTTTAGTATTCACTGCCTGTCATAATGGTGTGTTGTTTTAGTATTTACTCCCTTTCATAGTTGTTGTTGTTTTAGTATTTACTGCCTTTCATATTTGTTGTTGTTTTAGTATTTACTGCCTTTCATAGTTGTTGTTGTTTTAGTATTTACTGCCTTTCATAGTTGTTGTTGTTTTAGTATTTACTGCCTTTCATAGTTGTTGTTGTTTTAGTATTTACTGCTTTTCATAATTGTTGTTGTTTTAGTATTTACTGCCTTTTATAGTTGTTGTTGTTTTAGTATTTACTCCCTTTCATAGTTGTTGTTTTAGTATTTACTGCTTTTCATAATTGTTGTTGTTTTAGTATTTACTGCCTTTTATAGTTGTTGTTGTTTTAGTATTTACTGCCTTTTCTTATTTTTGTTGTTTAATATTAACTGCCTTTCATAATTGTTGTTGTTTTAGTATTTACTGCCTGTCATAATGGTGTGTTGTTTTAGTATTTACTCCCTTTCATAGTTGTTGTTGCCTCAGTATTAACTGCCTTCTATAATTGTTGTTGTTTTAGTATTTACTGCCTTTCATAAATGTTGTTGTTTTAGTATTTACTCCCTTTCATAAATGTTGTTGTTTTAGTATTTGCTTCCTTTCATAATTGTTGTTGTTTTAGTATTTACTGCCTTTTATAATTGTTGTTGTAGTCTTTACTGCCTTTCATAATTGTTGTTGTTTTAGTATTTACTGCCTTTCATAGTTGTTGTTGTTTTAGTATTTACTGCCTTTCATAGTGTTTGTTGTTTTAGTATTAACTGCCTTTCATAATTGTTGTTGTTGTAGTATTTTGTGCCTTTCATAGTTTTTGTTGTTTTTGTATTTACTGTCTTTGATAGTTTTTGTTGTTTCACCAACTATGAAAGACACTAATTACATTGGATACATTTACAAGATTCGGCATTCCAATCCAGTCGCTGAAGAAAGCCAGAAGATGATTTGGCCGAAACATTGTGAAGCAACAACAACTATGAAGGTGAGGATACTAGTCCACAAAAAAACTAACAAACAACCAAAAAACATACACACAACTTATTCATCTCAAAGGATTTCGGGAAAAATAATTTGTAACTTTAATCCCTTCATAACATTTATTTTGGTGCATTCATTTTATTAATATTATTTTATTCATAAATACGTGAGTAAATGTTGACTTGGATCACTGATAGATTATTAGTTATAACATGTCAGAAAACAATCTTCATACATCATTCATTAAATATGCAATATATATTATATCTGTTATCAAGACCCGAATTTCTCGATAGTGTACTAAGAGTTCAAAGAGCAGAATTTTAATATTTAATAAAACGGTTCAACGAGAAATTGATAACATTTAACTTTATACTAATCATGTTGTAGTAAACTAATAAGAAGTCCTGTTGCACTTTTTTGTACGTGCGTGTAGTTTCTAGAAAGAGTATTTTCTAATGGATGTTCCGTTGGGTTTAGGTACTAAGAACCATAAATATTAATTATTTAGGTTGCTTGAAAAAAGATGAGGATTCGTTGTGAATATTTCACATGCGTACCTGTTTAAGCATTAAATCCACTCATTTTCTGTTGTGTAATGGTTTAATTTAATACGTATTTCAGCGGATTAAAAGCATATGCTCTATTTAACCGGATATTATACTTGCCGGATGTGAGGAAATGCTGTTTTGTAAGTTTCCAAAAATGTGATACTAAATAAATGCGCAGGATAGATGTTAAATTCGAAATTGTAATAAATTCCATACTTCATTTTTCAGGCGAGATTTTCCATTACTTTTACGCAAAGTAAATGAAATCTTCAAGAGATTTTGTTATTCAAATTCAAGCACCTGGTATTATGCTAAAATCGCGCATCTGAGAAAGAGACAATAGTCTGTTTATTCTTTAATGTTCTCGTACAGAAATGTACGTAATAAACCCGGCTTGGATTGCATTGTTAAAATCTTCTTAATTTTACTTATCCAAGTCAACCGTAGCCATTTACCATGGGACCATCAAACATACAGCATTACAGGGATGGGCATTTATAAATAAAGAGTAAAACATGGTTTTATATTTAAGAGTATTATGTGTACAACATTTTTTATGCATTCAATTTATAATTTTGCACGCATCTTAATATATACGTATAGACTTTAATTTACTTGTACAGCAGTTTATTCATTTTAATGGTTAAAAATTGTGACGATAAACATGAAATATAATTTGAAAGTCTGGATTAAATATAATATAAAAAACTCCAATGTTATAGATTGGGCCTTGCAGCATGGTGTGGGTAGGCTTACTATGGGTATATACAGTTTCAATGTCTGGCTATGAATATTGCATCAGAATTTAAATATTAATTCAATATTTGGGTAAGTAACTCATGTTTGGAACAATTACAATCGTTTATAGTTTGATTTCGGACATCTAAAGTTGATGTAATATAACTAATAAACGTTTGAAAAGAGGGGGCACGGTTTCATAAATTTGATTTCCCAAGAATATATCATAGCGGCTTGCGGTACGAACCGACACGCATTTTTGAATATAAAAGAAACAGAAAAAGAAAGCATCATATATTGGTTCGCACAATATCCTATATCGGAAAAAAACATCTTTTATTCCAGCTCTACAAGATGAGGATATTAATTTTTACATTAACTAAAATCCCTATTTATCATTGACTATTCATGGAATATATCCTATAAGAGTTAGTTCGATAGAAAAATTCCATGTTAAATTTCAGCCATATCATTCCAGGTGTTTTCAAGAAAAATGTAAAACTGACAGGCAGGCATACTAAGAAGAATATATAGATTTAAGTCTTATATCTTGTTCAATTAATTAAAATTATATTTTGTTCAAGTAATTAAAATGATGTTTTTTTTTACATTAATTAAACTTATATCTTATTTAATTAATTGAAATTATATCTTTAAAAATGAATTAACATAATAAATTACCAATTATTAAAATTATATTTGGTTAAATTAATATCAATTATAACTTGTTAAATTAATTAAAATTATGAGCGATAAAATAATTACAATTATATCCTGTTAAATTATTAAAAGTAAGAGATACTAGAATCTTAACAGATGACTACTATTCATCAAATCAAGTGATAGTTAAATCATATCACCCACCCACATGCTAAACAGCTATGTTCCAAACTCCAATTAAAAAGTTAAGTATGGAATCGTATGTATAGATATATACAAATATACACTTATTTTATGTACAGGATATTTGAAAAAAAACCCTTTATCCTTCAAATTGATTACTGAAATATTATCCGGACCAGCGACAAATAGGAGCAACAGAGTAAATAGTTATTTAGTAATCAGATTTTTTTTTACACGGTGGTCACCACTTATCAAGGCCCGGAAGCCACTCAGGGATAAGGGTTATTGCAAGTACAGTACGTTAGTGTGGAGATTTGATGAAGTGTTTACTTAAGGGGGCGGTTCATTAGGAATTTATTAACGTTGGACTTGAAGACATCCAAGTTGTAGTCAGGTGGGAAGCACGCAGACGGAACAGAGTTCCACAGGCGTGCAGTTCTAAGAAAGAAGCTTTGTTCATGGAATCCACGTTTTGATTTAGGCACAGATAAAGAGTGGGGGAAATTTTTCACAGTGGATTCGGCTAGACGGGTGTTTTTCGTGAAAGCTTGGTGAGGGGGACCAGGGATTGGAGTTCAGACGAGCATCTGCCATGGAAATAACGATAAAACAAAGATAGGCTCGCAACGTCTCTTCTGTGGGAGAGAGGTTGCAGGGTAGGGAAAAGGGCATCCCCCACTAAGCCACGAAGTCTATTTTGTACTCTGTCAAGGCAGGATAGGCTGATTTTAGCAGCTCCTGCCCAGATATGGCAGCAGTATTCCATCCTTGGACGTATTTGGCTTTTATATAGATAGAGAATTGCATCAGTAGTGAGATATCTTCTGGAGCGGTAGAAGGATCCCACCATCTTTCCAGCGACCTTGGCAACAGACTTGGTGTACATGTTCCATTTCAAATCAGGAGTAAAGGACAAACCCAGAAGCTTGTCAAAACACGGTGCTTCTCCTAGACGAGAGCCATCCATTTCAATTGATGCCAGATGGGGATCAGAGCGTTGATAATGTAAAGATAGGAGTTTGGTTTTAGATGCATTAAACGTTACCAGCCACGACTTCCCCCACTGAACCACGCGCTCGAGATCAGAGGAGAGAGAATCAGAGAGAACTTTGTCATTTACAGCCTTTGATGCGTTGCCGTAGATGGTCGTGTCATCAGCATAGATGTCAACGAATGATTTAAGTATGTGTTTAGGGAGGTCATTGATGTAGATCAGGAAGAGAGTTGACCCTTGAGGGACTCCAGCATTTACACTGCAGGCCTCTGATTTTTGTCCATCGACCACTATTCTTATGAGCCTATCGGAGAGAAATGATTTAATGATTGAGAAAACATTTCCAGTTATACTGTAGTTGGAAATGATAATCATGATATTTATGCTTTTCATTGATTGGATTTGTTAGATCAATTAATATTTTCATTTATTTCAATTTATCTTTATTATCTACCTTTCCTATTTCTCCCTCTTACGATGTCTCATTCTCAGGAATGAAAGAGAAATGGGTAGCCAGCTGACCCGTTTTGGCCCTCGCTTCGCAAAGCTGTATTGAGGGAATTTTTAAAGCAAAGAATGAAAAAGCGATTAAAATTGCAATCTATTCAATTTACGGGGAGAAAAAAAAAGTTGGAAAACGATCAAAATAAAACAGCGTTATGGTTAATTTAATAAACAACAAACCCCAAAATATTATAAATTAATTTGCTTTTTTGGGGGGGATTACATTAGAAACATAAAATGACAAATAAGAAGCAAATCGACCCCCCTAAAAACAAATCGAAAATTTCCTTTATTTACAAAAAAAAAAGCTAGTGAAATATGTGTCCTTACAAAAAATAAAGGTAAATGTGTAGTTTAGCGGCGTAAATTATTTGACAAACAAAAAAATTATAAAATCTATTTATTTTTATATAAACCATTATTAGACCCAAAAGCTGAAATGAAACAAAAAACATTACTATGTTTATTATAATTTTTTATTAGACTAAATGTGCACACGTTTAAAATTTGGCTTTATTTTTAGGTCTGACAGATTGGCTTTTTTAAGGCCAGATTTGGCCCTTTTTTACGCTCTTTCATTACAAAAAAATATGGCGGCCAAAAATATAGTTGATGAAAAAGTTTAAAGAGCCAATCTGCCAAACCTTAGAAAGGCCAAATTTTAAAAGCAATATAGCGGCCTTGAATAATAAATATAAATGATAAAAAAATATAAAAATATTTCTGGTTTTATTTCAGCTTTTGGATCTATCAATATGTTTGGTATGAAAATAAATAGATTTTATATTTTTTGTCTGGAAATAATTTACGCCGCTAAACTACACATTTACCAAAAAAATAAACGCACGCATTAATGTTTATAAACGTTAATTTTTAGGTTCACAAAATCGTGAGTTTTCTTAGGACAGTGATCCATTCTGCCGAAATATCTGGTGGAGAGTGTATCAGATACTTTGTTTTTTTTTGGGGGGGGGGAGATAGCATTTACATGTTTTTATCCGTTCTTTTATTTTTGAAATTGTTGTGGGGGTATCCACGTTACCCATGATGAAAATGATTAGTATAGCAGGCGTGTTTCAAACTGAACTTCATGTCAACACAGGCAACGCCAGGTACCCATGCTAATATTATTATATGATACGATTCCAGATTGCAAAGGTTACATCGGCCCGACTAGTTTTGTTAGTATTTACTGGCACTACCCAATATCGACCATATCAATTTGTATTCAATTTTGTTTTTTCCTTAAGTCCTTAATCCAATTTGCTAATGATGTTATTTTCTTATTGTTGACATGTAGTATTTTGAAGGATGCTATATGATTATTAAATTTCTTATTCTGTTCTTATTCTGTTATTATATGTTACATCAAATTTATATACTTATATACAACATTAGAAATGAGACATTGACCATCTAATGGACATTCATCAATATTCCTACAATTGCAAAGAGAATTCACTTCAATGTTTTATTATTTAATAATCCTCCTAAATTTGTCTCCTTGTTTATTTTTGCATTGTAAGAACTTATTTAGTTTTAACTAAATTAATCGACGTCGAAAAAGATAATTTAACATTATCCCAGTTTATAATTTCACGTAGACTATTTCTAGTAGGGAACATTTTTATCGAATATTTGGAAAATTCTTTTGAGATATTATTTTTTATGTGTGTACCGTAAGGAGGATTGAACCAAACACAATTTCTATGTCTATTTTTATTTTTAATGGTATTAGTGTTACTAATTTGTGATTTACTAATATTGTCTATAACATTATTTTATTACCATTAATAGTTTTCCTTAATAGTTTTATTAGTGTTACTAATTTGTGATTTACTAATTACTGGACAAAAAATTTCTCAGATAAACGATCTCACGAACATTAAACGAAGTTGAATTATTTTCAAGAAGTCCATGCTCAAAGCATTTAATTTATATATAAAAAAGGGCAGATTGTTATTCACCGAAAAAAAATGTTTTGTGAGGAAAAAATGAGAAAAAATAATGTTAGTAATGAATTTAAATACACTTTTTCGTCAGAAGAAAAATGGAGAAAGACTCGTCCCTAAGTTAAAAGTACAAAAACAATTTAAAGGGGGTGCTATAATGGTATATGGCAGGATATCTTCAAAGGGAACTTCCCCCTCAAAAGTAAATGCCTGAATGTACAGAGAATTGATTAGAGAACATGTGGTTCCAAATCTTTCTTACCTTGATATTTTAGAATAGCTAAATACATGTGCGTTATGGATTGGCCAGCTCACAGATCCGCCCATAAGCCAATTGAAAATGTTTGGAAAATTATTGGTGATCACAGAAAAAAATGGAAAAATCCTGAAGATTTATGAGAATGTATCAGAAAATTCTGGAATAATATCTCCGCTATTACATGTAAATGATTAGTTCTGTCTTGCAGCAAAATATACCATAGTATGATTGAAAACAAAGGACATTTAACTAAATACTGAAAAGAGTCTTTATTTTTCATTTCCCCTGTTCCTTAACTTTTGGAGACCAGTAATTTAATTAAATTTGTTTATATGTAAAAAAAATAATATATATTCAAAATAAAATAATTTTTTAATTAACTATCATTATTAAATTCACCAGATATGTTTTTCCCCTTTTTCCAAAAAGAAAAGTCAGAAGCAATTTAAAAGAAAATGATCGACCATTCCTTAACTTTTGGACACTACTCCATATATATATATACATATATATATATATATATATATATATATATATACACGTACATATATATATATATGTATACAAATACAGACACATATATATATATACATACATATATAGTAATTGTCTGTATTTTTGAGATGAGGTGTTTTCATTTATTGAGATTGTCGGACTGACTTCCTCATCTTGGTTGGTATAGTCACAGCGTTTTGACCTCCGGCCTTCATCAGGTGTTTTGTATCGAACTGGGGAACCGTTTTTCAGGAGTCTCGAACCCAACCCTTTATTATTATTACGGGGTACCATGTTCGGACTCCAGCTAGGCTCTGAGTCATAGCTGATTCTCTGTTTTGAATGTTACTTTTCACTGCCTTCGTGCAGGATTGAACTCAGCAACTTTGGGTAACTGTAAACTTTGATACAACGTCTAGGACCACTCGGCAATATCTCACTAGGACAATTCTTAGTTGGTGTTTATTAATGTTAAACCTATGTTGTTATTCAAGGTTTTCTCTCTCTATTAGAGGTGTCCAAATTGCATTCAGCTCTACGCTTGGTTTGCTCAATAGGTTGTTATGTCCGAGCATGTGAGCTGTTTCTTTAAGTTTTCTCACTTTCCAGTGGGTCTCTCTATTTATTATTTTTACTTCATCCCATAAGGGGCGATGGTCCCCCCTCTCCATCCAGACATGGTTGGCTATACCCTATTTTTCCATCTCCCCTTTAGTTACCGCTTTTCGGTGTTCTTCCACCCTTACTTTAAGGGGCGGCAGTTGTCACCCTTGTAAACCTTTCTCCAGCTGCATGGGATGGAGTATATGCAGTTTTTGGTCATGTTCTCCTCCCTGCGGTGTTCAATCGTACCAGGTGTCGCCTGAGTGTTATGCGGGTACTGGTCTCCCGTTTTATGTTTTTTTTTAATCAAATATTTGTTTCTCCTAGAAAAGTGCCTTCAGATCGGCTTACGGGAGTCCTCTCCACGCAAACACATACAAACACACACGGTGCTAGTTGGCCGTTGACCCCGAAAAAGAGTTCATTCGCTCCTTGGAAGGTCTTGTTTTTAATCATTCAGGGAGACTAGCCACCCTCTTCATCACACAAGTTTGGTGGGGGAACAAGTTTAGTCGCGGGTGACCCGACCATGAGGCATGTAGTATTGAATTAAATGGTACCAGTAGCATATAACATGACCTGATATATATATACATACATATATACATACATGTATACATACAGATGCATATACATACATGTATACATATACATACATATATGCATAAATAGATATATACATGCATATATATACATACATATATATACATATCCATACATACAGATACATAACATATATATATATAAACATATATATACATACATATATCAACATATATACATATATATACATACATATATCAACATATATACATATATATACATACATATATCAACATATATACATACATATACATACATATATCAAGACATATCAACATATATATATACATATATATACATACACATATATACACACATATATCAAGACATATCAACATATATACATATATATACATACATATATAAGTACATGTATACATATATAAACATGATGATGATTGCAACGTCTTGTCAGACGAGTGCCACTCCCTCAGACATTTAAAATCCATGAGCCCAAATGCCTGAGGGAGTATCTATACAAATATGATGTTACAGAGTCTTGTCTTTGTACGACAGCTAAGTCTCTCTCTCGGTTCAAAATGTTGAGATCCAGCAACAAGCAAGAGCAAGATAGCCAGCAACAAATTAAACTGTAGACCAGCTTAATGCGGGTAATGGTCTTCCGCTTTATGTTTTTTTAAATCAGAGATTTGCTTCTCCTAGAAAGGTTGCCTTCACCACGGCTTACGGGAGCCCTCTCCGCCCCAATACACATATACACACACACACACACAAATATACACGGTGCTAGTTGGCCGTTGACCCAGAAAAAGAGTTCATTCGCCCTTTGGAAGGTCTTGTTTTTAATCCTTCAGGGAGGCTAGCCGCCCTCTTCACCAAACAAGTCTGGTGGGGGAACCAGTTTAGTCGCCGGTGACCCGACCATGAGGCAGGTAGTACTGGGTTACATGGTACCAGTAGCACATGACATGACCTGACATAGTATACATACATATATACATATATACACATGCATATACATATGTATACATACATACATATACGTGCATATACATATATATACATACATACATACATATACATACATACATACACGTGCATATACATATATATACATACATACATATACATGCATATACATATATATACATACATACATATACATGCATATACATATATATACATACATACACATGCATATACATATATATACATACATACACATGCATATACATATATATACATACATACATATACATATATATATACATACATATATATATACATCAATATATGATGATTGCAACGTCTTATCAGACGAGTGCCACTCCCTCAGACATTTAAAAACCATGAGCCCAAATGTCTGAGGGAGTATCTATACAAATATGATGTTACAGAGTCTTAGCTTTGTACGACAGCTAAGTCTCTCTCTCGGTTCAAAATGTTGAGATCCAGCAACAAGCAAGAGCAAGATAGCCAGCAACAAATTAAACTGCAGACATGCTTAATGCGGGTACTGGTCTTCCGCTTTATGGTTTTTTAAATCAGAGATTTGCTTCTCCTAGAAAGGTTGCCTTCACCACGGCTTACAGGAGCCCTCTCTACCCCAATACACATACACACACAAATATACACGGTGCTAGTTGGCCGTTGACCCAGAAAAAGAGTTCATTCGCCCTTTGGAAGGTCTTGTTTTTAATCCTTCAGGGAGACTAGCCACCCTCCTCACCAAACAAGTCTGGTGGGGGAACCAGTTTAGTTGCCGGTGACACAACCATGATGCAGGTAGTACTGGGTTACATGGTACCAGTATCATATGACATGACCTGACATCAATATATACATACATATATACATACATATATATACATCAATATATACATACATATATACACACACATATATATGTATATGTAGATACATATATATATACATACCTATACACATACATATACATACATATATGTATATACACACACATATATATACATACATATACACACACATATATGTATATGTAAACATATATATACATACATGCATGTTTATATATATACACATACATATATACAAGTGACCTGACGAGTCACGGATGATCTAATAAATGAGTAAACTTATATTACAAGGCATGTCCTATGACTGCTCATCTCATATTACATGATGCTGCTGAACGACTACGTTATGTCCTATTTATGAACATATGTCTTTCCCATTCGAAAACTAGTTTGAAGGAAAGTTTAATTCTGCCTCACAAATCATCGCAGCATGCATTCTATTCTACAATGGCCGGTAAATTCTCTCTTGTCAAAATCTATGTACTGTGTGTCAGAGTCTGCCAGAGAAACGTCTGGCCAACGTCCAAATTAGAATGGACAATCGATTGGACGAGTAAAACTCATTCACTTCTATCATAACTTGCCAACCGGCGGCATCCTTGTCTAGCAGCGCCATCTTGGAACACTTCTCATTCTGTCGATGCGGCTTATACGTATAATTGGCAATCTTTGTGTAAGTATGAAAGAAAAACAATTTCATACTCGCTGTTTCATCCCATTTCTAATATAAGCAGTCAAATGTGTATGAATAAACATAAATTATACTAGAGCAAATTTAGGATTCGCTTTATTGGTTTTCTCGAAAAGTACTATACGGTTTTTACTAGAATGTTGTATAGGCATTTGACATGATTAGCTGCAGGGAATTATTTTTGGTATATTTCCAGATGCATAGCTAGAAATTAATAGAGATTAGTATTTAATGCAAAAATTAGCAAAAACTTAAGAATATCTAACCATATATTTGATATAAAATTGATTTTAGGTCAATGATGTCTAAAAATTGACTTAAAAGTTTTAAAAAAGTATAATAAGATATAATAAGTATACGATTAATCAAAATGATAAAAATAGAAATTCCTATATTTTATTCCCGAAACACCGATTATTATTATTGAATTCTCCAGTCAGTTGAGGAAGTTATTTTTTTTACAGGGCAGTTTACCAACATTTACTGTTTAAGTTCTGCTATGAAATTACGTCTGAGATGAAAACATTGATCGACTAATAGAAAGAACAAAAATTATTATTCCACTTTCTAGGGAATTCTGAAATATCACATACAATATGCTAATCACGTGAAGAAAGTTGGTGGATAAGTTGGCCGAAACATAATGAAACAACAAAAACTACGGATCTGAGGATAACAGTTTGCAAATAAATAAATATATACACAAATTACTTATCTCAATGGATTTTACTAATATATATATATATATATATATATATATATATATGATTACAACGTCTTGTCAGACGAGTGCCACTCCCACAGACATTTAAAATCCATGAGCCCAAATGTCTGAGGTAGTATCTATACAAATATGATGTTACAGAGTCTTAGCTTTGTACGACAGCTAAGTCTCTCTCTCGGTTCAAAATGTTGAGATCCAGCAACAGGTAAGAACAAGACAGCCAGCAAAAAATTAAACTGCAGACCAGCTTAATGCGGGTACTGGTCTTCCGCTTTATGGTTTTTTAAATCAGAGATTTGCTTCTCCAAGAAAGGTTGCCTTCACCACGGCTTACGGGAGCCCTCTCTACCCCAATACACATATACACACACACAAATATACAATATATTTTCTGGGTCAACGGCCAACTAGCACCGTGCATATATATATATATATATTTTTTTTTTTAATTCAATTTTCACCCCAAACAAGGCACAGTGCCACTTTGAAGCAGGGGGCTACTATTAGGGAATTAATTAGCGGGGTTATTATGAGGGGAGAAGAGTAGAAAGATGTTTGTTAACATTACACTTGAACTTCTGCATATCAGCGCAGTTGGGAAAGCAGAATCCCGGAAGGGAGTTCCAAATACCCGTAGTTCTGGGGAAGAAACTATTGGAGTAAAAGGCTTTCTTGCACCTAGGGATCTCTACTGTAAAGAGATGAGACTTAGTAGCTTGTCGGGGTTGTCGGGGGTAGTTACGTCGGGGAGGTACAAGTGTTTGCAGTTCGTCAGAGCATTCACCATTAAAGTATTTGTAGAACAGGCAGAGGGATGCAACATCTCGTCGATGGGACAGAGGCTGAAGCCTAGATGACAGTTCAGGACCTATCAGGTTGGCGACTCTTTTTTGAACCCTGTCCAGGAGCGAGAGACAAGCAGCAGATGCACCAGCCATGATGTGACAACAGTACTCCATACATGGGCGAATGGTTGCCTTATAGAGGTATAGGATACTGGCAGGCGTAAGTAGTTTTCTAGCACGGTAGAGGGAGCCAACCTTCCTTGCAGCAGCCTTGGCAATGCTCTCAATGTATCTATTCCAGTTCATATTCCCTGTAAACGTTAGGCCGAGGAGTTTAAAAGAAGTACTTTCAGGCAATGTGTTCTTGGCCATTGCTATTGGTGGTAGAGAAGGTTTCTTGTAGTTATTGAAGGAAACAAGCTTAGTCTTAGCAGCATTGAATGTGACCAACCATTTTTGTCCCCATTCCACTACGGATTGGAGGTCGTCCTCTAGTGTTTCTGCCATTTCCTTGGATATGTGTTCATTTGTTATATATATATATATATATATATATATATATATATATATTACACCCACATATACACATGTATATATATATATATATATATATATATATATAATATGCTGTTGTCTCTGTTATGAGAATAACAAGAATTATGTTTCTGAAAGTACTGTTACTGCTCACATTATTTTTATAATATTTGTCAGTATATTTAGAGATAAAGATGTAATTATGATAACTGCTCGTACAAATCGCCATCTTCTTTGTTACAAGCATGACTGGCGGCCATTTTTGCTGCATGCAAACAGTAATCAAAGGAAAGTAGTTTTACGCCAAACGAGTATTAATCATTAAAAGAAAAGTTTTCATTTGTTGTCGAACATTGCGATGATACAAGTGTGTACAAGAAAGGGAAATATGTTAAAGGCAAAAATATAAAAACAAAATCTTATGAAAGCCCGAAGGTCACTAGAAGATAAAGGTTAATTAGTGTCAGATTGCCGAGAAAATATTGTGATGATCAATAATAACGTGACTTGCTAGTGTTTATTTTAAAAGCACCATTCAACAGAAACTTGTTCACGGTACTTGAAAACGGCCGTGTTAGAGTCAGCTGGAAATAACCGTATATACGGCACAAACACGTTGACACAGCGCTTCTCGAGAGATCGCCGAAGTTAAGCAACGTTGAGCCTTTTGGGTGACCATTTGGATGGGCGAGACACTGTATGTACCGCAAGGGAAAACACCAAGTTGAAAAACTGGCGCGGTCTATCCTTCTCTCGAGAGTAGATGGGACTCTCTTAAGCTAGTGCAGGCACCCCGTTTAGTGATGGCATCACGTTAAAACATACCGTTGACGCCTCTGGCGAAGCATAAATTATTCTACTACCGACAAGATTTGAATTACATTATAAACTCGAGTAATGAATTCAATCTCGGCTAAAGCCGCGCTGGATGGGTGGCTGATGGATGGAAATAAGCCCAACGGTACTGCGTTCCACAGTCAGAAAGTTTATGAAAAAAATGATTATGACTTGGTGGAAAGCAAAACAGATAAGTGAAATTGTAATCAAGTGTTTCAGCTAGACAATTGTTTTTTTTCTTTTTTACATTTTCACCCCAAAAAAGGCACATTGCCATTTTGGTGTAGGGGGCTACTATCAGGGGCAGCAGCTACTGGGGTACTATGTAGGGATTTCGGCAGCAATATGTAGGTTCACGTTACACTTGAACTTTTGCATGTCAATACAGTTGGGGAAGCAGGTACCTAGAATGGAATTCCAGAGTCTAGCGGTTCTGGGGAAGAAACTACTGGAGTAGAAAGATCTTTTACATCTATGGATCTCTACTGTGTGGGGGTGGGATTTTGCTGCCTGTCGGGTTTGTCGAGTGTGTCTACGTCGTGGAGGCACAAGTGTCGGCAGTTCGCCAGAGCATTCACCATTAAAATACTTGTAGAAGATACTTGGATGCAACATTTCATCGATGGGACAGAGGCTGAAGCTTAGATGCCAGTTCAGGGCCTATCAATTTGGCGACTCTATTTTGAACCTTGTCTAGGAGCGAGAGACTAGTAGCAGATGCACCGGCCCAAATGTGACAGCAATACTCCATACATGGGCGAATGGTGGCCTTATAGAGGTACAGGATACTTTCGGGTGTTAGTAGTTTTCTAGCACGGTAGAGAGCCTACCTTCTTCGCAGCAGCCCTGGCAAGGCTTTCAATGTAATTGTTCTAACTCATGTTCCCTGTGAACGTTAGGCCAAGCAGTTTGAAAGATATACTCTCAGCTAAAGAGTCACAGGCTATTGCTATTGGTTGCAGAGAAGGATTCTTGTAATTATCGAAGGAAACCAGTCTAGTCTTGGCAGCATTTGATGTGACCATCCATTTTTGCCCCCATTCTACTACAGATTGGAGGTCATCCTCTTGTGTTTCCGCCATTTCTTTAGATATGTGTTCATTTATTTTCCTGTCATGCCTGTTATAGAGTGTGGTGTCATCAGCATATATACCCATCTCAGAGGCAATTTTGTCGGGGAGGTCATTAATGAATATTAGGAACAATAGAGGTCCAAGGATAGACCCCTGACGCACTCCCGCATTTATATCATATTGTTTAAATGTACGACCGCCGAGGACAACCTGGATTTTTCTCTTATCTAAGAAGAATTTAATAATGTTAAGTATTTTAGCAGTTATACCGTATGATCGAATTTTCCTGAGGAGACCCTCATGATATACCTTGTCAAAAGGCTTAGATATATCTAGAGCTACTGCTCTGCCCTCCCCCGCTTTGTCCAGTGAATGGTATATACGTCCAGAGATTACAGTTAGTATATCTGCTGTGGAACGGGCTTGTCTAAATCCATATTGTTTGTCAGTCAGAAGTTAAGCATCTGTAAGGTGATGGACTAGACCATGGTTAATTAAGGTCTCAAATATTTTGGCGAAAAGTGGGAGGAGTCTAATTGGGCGATAATTAGATGGGTCAGTTCTTTACCCAGAATTCTTTAATACTGGTGCCACAGAATCAGTTTTCCAACAGCTTTGAAAGTAAGATTCATTAAAGCATTGTTGTAGAGTTTAGAGCGAACTGGAGCTACTTCGGCTGAGCACTTTCTTTAATAGTACTGCTGGGATGGGATCAGGTTCACATGCTTTTGAAGTATCAAGGTTTTTTATGATAGCATACACCTTAGCAAGGGTGATTTTTAGATCGTCTAGTGTGGCGTCTGTCCGCAAAGGAAAATCAGGCAAGGGGTGGTTGGACGGGTCCAGTGTGGAGTTTGAGGCGAACCGACTGCAAGCATATTAGCTTGTCGGTTGCTGTGCAAACCACCTCGTGATTGTTGGTATTTGGGGAATTGTTGATTGCCCATTATTTACTACACTGTTGTAAATATTCCAGAAATCACGAGTTCCTAATTTTTGTGCTTCGATGCGTTTTTTTAGTGAGTTCAATAAATTCTCTCTTAGCTGTCGCTATTTCTTTCTTAACGTTATTTCTAGCTTCTATATACTTCTGTCTGTTTGAACTGGACTTATGTCGGTTAAATTTGTGATATGCATGCTCCTTTGAGCAATGGCAGTTGCGCAAGTAGAAGTAAACCATGTGGGAGAGTGGGGCTTTCTATAAAATTTCCGTATGGGAACATGTGCTTTAGTTGCTGTTTTGAACCATTCATTTGCGCACTGTTCATCAGGAAGAGAAAAAATATTTCCCCATGGGGCGTCTCTGATAAGATCTCTGATGGTTTCCCACTCAGCCTTTTTATAATATCTCGTTGTTTTGAGCTCTGGCTCTTCAGTTTTGGGTTTAGAGTTTAGGGCGATTTCAACCATTATAACTGCATGATCAGCGTTCCCAAGTGGGCTGTCAGCATTTGTAATACAATCCTAGGGAACTGTGGTCAGAAACAGATCTAGAAGTGATGCGTGTTGTCCTTGCTAGTCAGGGAAATGGGTTGGAAACGTAATCATTTGTGATAGGGAGTGAGATATAGCGAAGCTGTGTTGGGCTGCCTGCTGCATCTGTGTAAGTAGAGAATCCAAGTCAGTTTTTTGTAATGGACATTAAAGTCACCAAATACATGTACTTGTGCGCTAGTGTCGAGGGAGGGTGCTGTGTCTCTGCTGTCAGGGAGAGCGGTGGAGAAAATAAAAGTAGCTAATTTTATGCTGTATGTTTAGTCTAAAGCACATAAGGGCTTGATTGTCCGATTCTAGGTTTGTTTTTCTAGTCAAATAGAGGGTGTTACGAATGTAGGCTCCAAGTCCGGGCATTTGTCTGTCAGAGTCCTTACAGCAGAGCGGGAGATAGCCAGGCATGTTAAAGTTGTTTGAGAGGATGGAGGAGTGTAGGTTAGTCTCACTTAGTGCTAAGATATCCGGGGTATTTGTAAGGAGAAATGCTTTAACATCAGCTAAATGTGAATACAATACAGGTGGGACCATGGGTAAAATCTTAGATGAGCATCTGTCAGGAAAATTACGAGAGATTAAATAGAGATTCGCTACATGTCTCCTTTTACGAAAATTAATGAAAGTTGAGAAGAGAGGTGCACACACTAGATTCTGGCTAAAGATAGAAAAACGGAGCTTAGAAAATGAAAGAAAAATGAAAACACTTAAAAAAATCTATCAAAAACAAAGGTGATATACTTTGCCGGATACTAGCAAACTACCTGGTCGTAAAATACGTATGAATATATTTTAATCCATGCAGAAACTGAACCATGTGCACATGAGTATTTTTTTCTAAAAAATTAAATTCTTGTATGTAAAAAATACTCCAGATCAAAACCAAAACCTAAAGACAGTGAGTCAAGTACGTGGCCAACTTGACCTGATCTTTACAAAGTGTTTTCAAACATAATTATAATTTACATGAAGAAGCTGCTATGTTTCACAGTCGCGCATGCACATTCGTGAAACAGTTGACAAACAGATAAAGATCTGATCACCCCCACGTTTCAATTTAGCATTTTTTCCGGATTAAAACGCATTAAAAGTTTTCCATGTGTCTGAATTCCCTATATACAAAATTTCAGGTCAGTAGATCAAAAATTCGGGAGTATATAGGTTGAGAAGTGTCCTCACACACGCAAGCATATTCTTATTTTATAGATATTTGTTTCTATCCCAATAAAATTCCTTTTAGATCTTATAAATTTTTAATTTATTTACTCCTTTTTACACGTTTTTATCCCAAATAAAGCATATTGTCACTTTAAACGTGAATGGCTACAATCAAAATATAAAGTAAGATTAATTAGTAATAATAAGATGTTGAGTTCAGACTAAACCAGCGCCAGAAAAAATTCCAAACGTGATAAATCTTCGATATTAAAGTGTGAAGTCTCTAATAATTATATGACTATATATAAAGTAAGTGAGGAAAGCTTTGTACAAACTGTGATATTTAATAGGCATGTGAACTCTAGAATATTTACTTTGCTTACAATACAAACTAGTACTTGTGTCCAAAGAGGTGCCATAAAATTTAGATTATTTCAGAAGAAGCCGGTAACAGACACCGCGATGTACAGCTGGTGCCAACGAAATTAAACCATCCCCTCCCGCCTAGAGCATTTATTACTTTTTAATAATCATATAAACTCCCTCGGATGAGATCACACACACATTTCAGCGAAATGATGCGAAACAATTACAAATGCAATAGGCAAGTTATCCCTCAATAAATGACCAATAAATAAAATAAATTAAACTCTAGGAATCAATGTAAAATCTATAAATGAGATTTATAACCCATTGCGCGGTCCTTCTCAATCTTATGTTGTAAAGAAAGAACTAAAAAAAGTGTGCTTGTTTCATTTTTTATTTAGAAATTTTAAAGAATCGGTTTGGAATCGGAAATTAGGCTATAATTTTCTGAATCTGATACCAATTTCGATACTTCAAAAAAGTTCTGATTCACTCGATTCTGATTAATCGTCCTAACACTAATATATATATATATATATATATATATATATATATATATACTCCTATAAATTTCATTTTTTGTGCATTGATATTCATATTAAAAACCCTTTATTCTATTTATTTGAAAAGAAAGTACAAGTTGTTGTATATGAGTCTTGAAATTGCATCTATCTGCCAACATTCATTTTAATTAATTCTCCCTTAGATTTTTTTTCGGTTTTCTCATGGGATGATCATGTTTAGTAAACTAGTTCGTGTAATTATATTTATACAGATATTCTAAATGATTCATACTTGCGTAATATTTTTGAAAAAATGTATAGTAAACACAAACATATTTCTGTATATATATTTATGTATGTGTAGATATATCTGTTTAAAAAGTTTTTCCTATCAGTTTTTAGTCTAAAGAAATGAAACTCAATATATTAGGTATTCGAATCCATGAGAAACATTCTATTATGGATTTAGCCTGGGAAAATCAGTGAAAAAGTGTGAAAATTATAAAAAATCATAATAGAGTATCCAAGAACACAATGCACGAAAAAAAAAATTAGAGTATCCAAGAACACAATACACGAATCGTAATTTTGGTTTTGAAGCCATGAGTTACCCCAGTAGATTATGGATAGATGACAGATGCAGGTTAAACCCATGGGTATATAATCAGCTTTAAGATTAAAATATACTTTAAATTCTTAATTTCTTAAATAAGCTATCATAGCCATTTCTATATCTGCTTGATTAAATTAATTAATAAATCAAAGGCGCTTTTTAGTATTTACTAGACTTGAAACATCAAACGGCCCTAGTTGTCTCCCTTTAATTGTATAAGTATCTACGACGCCCTTTGTTCCACATAATTTTTCAATTAATTTTTGGAAAATTAATAACGTGATGGATTATCTCCCTTCGTCCTAAGGTTTTCCCAACTATCGAGGACCACAATAGATTAGAACCAAAGAGAATAATAAAATATTAAATAATAAAAAATAGAATAGGATCCCTAACTTGGAATGTTGTATGAGGATTAATAGATATAAGGTAATGTCATTCTTTATTTCACTATTTAATAAAATATTAACTTAAAACTGGTCTTAAATCATAATAGTAAGATAGTCGACATTTTGTAAACATTGAAGCCACCATTGGTCGAATACGAAACTAAAAATAACCGTAACGTTTTAGCTAGGTTGTTTTGGCCATATTATAAATATGAAAATAAAATAAAAAAAAATAAAAAAAATAATTATATGAAATAAATAAATATAGATATCTAATTTGAAATTCAATTAATAGTATTATTAAAAGATAGTAAATGGCTACGGGCTTTTGTGGTAACTTCTTATGACAGGTTTTTAAATAAGAATACGAAAATTAGGTGATATATTAATATTTAAATAAGCTCTTGACAAGGATGCGTCCAGGATGTTTTAGGGAAATTTCTATAAATAATGTTTTACTATTAAAGTGTTTTTTTATTCAAGAAGTCTGAAGAAAGGCTGGTTATGTGAAAATTTTCAAATGCCATAATGCTTGAAATTGTCCAACCGGTATTGAAACAATTGTAACTTACAATGAAATACACTTTTTGTTGCTAGCAATTCCTTTTTTGAAGTCTTGGCTTTGTTAATACAGTATATGTTAATGCTCAATTATGAAATATGATAATTTTGTAGTGTACATGTTAAGTCATCTCTTTTTGGCTTAAAATTCATTGGTATATGAAAATTTACTGAATTATACGAACCCAGTAAAATTCGGTATATTAAAAACAAGTCTACATATATGTATGTGTGTGTTTTGTGTGTGTCTGTGTGTAATGCTATATATATATATATATATATATATATATATATATATATTACATATAATGGGCAGAGGTCTCTTTAGAGCTCTTTCAGCTACCATCTCATTAGGAGAAAATCGATAGCGTAAAAATAATAATACTATGTCGAAAGTAAAGAGTTCTGATAGTTTATTAACGTTTAAAAAACGATTAAAATGATGGCACAACGAGGGGGGACGGGAGAAAAGATTTACAATTCCTCAAAGAGAAACAATGCGTTAGATGTTTCTTTCTGTCGGCACAAAGTAGGTTTCCGCACCGCAATAGAGATAGACTCAAAAATCTTTAAATAGTTTCTTGAGTCCGCTCTATGTAACACCTCGAACGATTCAATTTCATATCTATGGGCACAGCACGGGTTGTCAACCAAATGCTGGCCAATAGCAGAGTCCAAGGCTGCAGAAGAAGGGAGACTACCAGACCCCATCCTCCCTTGTCTGATCTTCGATGGAACATGCTGGTTTATACGAATCAAAAGATGCAAGGATGTGCGCCCAACATAACCAGCATCGCACTGGCATTTGAATTGATATACAATATTGCTATTTTGGATGTAAGGCAAACTATCCTTGCGAAAAGGAGGAAATGCAGGTCTCGTAGTATATACCAAATATATATATATATATATATATATATATATATATATATATATATATATATATACCATATATATATATATATATACCATATATATATATATATACCATATATATATATATATATATACCATATATAAAAATTATAATATATATTCATTCATATATTATTCCCATTTTGTATGCACTCATATATATGAATGCTGATATATGCATGTGTGCGAGTGTGTGTCCATCGTGTATAACTCTCATCCCATACTTCAGTATCCGTTTCCGTAGCAAATTAAGTTCAATTTTACCTCTGAGCAGATGATATTCATTTAAAAAAAAAAAAAAAAAAACGACTGCCACTGCAAAGGCCAACTCAATTGAACACGCCGACCACGTTCACCATTGTGATCGGCATTCATTTACTGAAATACAATGAACACAACTGAATTTGCCCGCCAGCGAAAAAATTCATATTATAAGCCGAGAGTGTTAGAGAAAAGAGATGGTAGTGAAGAAAAAAGATTATAATTTGGAAGATGGCAAAAAAAGGCGACATATTAGCAGTTGGTTTTGATAGAAAAGATTAAGATAGATTAATGAAACAGGAAGTGTGTGGATGTAAAGATTAAAAGAAGAGAGAACAGTGCGTGTCGGTGTTAGGTAGAAGGGGGGACGAAAGGAAGAAAGAGATAGGGAAAGAATAAAAGGAAGAATGAGAAAGTGAAAAAAAGATGGAAAGAATGTCAGAGCGTAAGAAAAGACGGGAGCAAGTGAAGGAGATGGGGAGAAGGGGGAGAGATATAAGAAGGGGAGTAGAAAGAAAAATGGTGAAAAAGGAACAAAACAGAGGGGAATTAAATAAGAAGGAAAGAGATAAAAGACGAGATAAATAATGCATTGAAGAGGTAAATAGAGAAGTAAAAATAGGAGAGACATAAAGAAGAGGAGAGAGAGAGAGAGTGATGAAGAATGAGAGAAAGACGGAACAAGCATATAAGCAAAGATGGTGACTGCCGAAAAAAATACAGAAATTGAGATAAATAGAAAAAAGGAAAGCTGACAAAGATGAAACAGATTAAAAATCAGAGAGACGTCGTGAGACAAAAATTTATAAAGAGTGAAAGGCGAAATAAATTGTAATTGGGAGAGAGAGAGAGAGATAGGGAGGTTTAAGGAAAATATTACTGAAAGTGTTAAGAGAGAGAGAGAGAGAGAGAGAGAGACAGACAGACAGACAGACAGACAGACAGACAGAATACACCAAAGAGAAAAAGAAAGCAAGATTGGCATAGTCGGTTGGGGAAATAAATATGAAAGGTGAGTGATAGAAATAAGAGAGCTACAGTAGGAGCTGATCGACGTAAAACATTAAAAGTGAGAGAGATAGAGAAAGACAGTGGGAAAAGGCAAAGAGAAATCAGGAATGTTGTTAAAAATATTGAAAGTAAATGAGGAGGGAAAAGGCGGCAATATATAGCGAGAAAAAGAGATATGATTAGAATACAATAAAATAGAAATTGAATGGAAAGAGATGGGAGCCGGGCAGAATAGGATAAATAGAGAGAGAGTGAGGATGATATACGGAATTCCGAGAGTGAGAGAGAAGGGGAGTGAAAAGAATATATACAAAAGGAAAAGAAACAGAGAGAGAGAGAGAGGAAAGAGAGAGAGAGAGAGAGAAAGACTCGAATGTGTAAAAAGATGAATTAGAAAAAAGACCGATTATAAAGTCGTGTTAAACATCGCACTGATGCTGAAATTGATCCCCGGAGGCAAAAAAAGTGATATCGAAATTTTAATTGAAAAGAAAAATACAGAAAAAAATGTGAAAGTAAAGATAATAAATAGAAAAAAAAAACTTTTGCTGCATGAATCTATATTTAAAGTCATTTTGCATAAACAAACAAAATGTCTGCCACCAAATCGACAATAATAGAAAACGTATTGCATACGTCAACTCGTTAGGTTTTTATACGAGGAAATCGAGAGAGAAACAACGGAGTGTTTTTAAAAATATTTTAACAAGATCTCGAATGGCACAAGCTTTTTCAGATTCAAATTTAAATCTATACATACGGAGACATGTAAGAACGCACAATATAAAACAATATAGCGACGTATATCACTGACATGTACGAGCCGTGAGAATCTATATATCCACATCACTACGTAGATAAGGTAGATTATTATCTTTGATGTGTCTATATTACACGGACTATTGGATACGTTAATGAATAAATATCTTCATCAGATGAAGGGAAAAGTTGTTATAAAATCGCATGAAATCTATAAACAAATCTAAGAAAACAGTCTTTACAATATACAGAACCAAAATTATCCACAAAAGTGTGAATTTTTACTAGTTCTCTGACTTTGATATTTAACATATATTTTCTAAAATTAATTCATTTTTTTATACTATGATTATATTATACGCAATTATTATAATTTATTATAAGCAAATATTATAAGCAATTTTGGCGAGTATTGGTTAATCAAAATAGGCGCTAAAGCATAGGTAAGATGTTTCTTACTTTGTCCGCCATAGTCACGTAGAAATGTCATATCATATTATTCTTTTAGTTCTTTAAGTCCATATAAGGGTTGATATTTTAACTTTAAAGATATTGTCACTTAAAACTGATGGAAAGTAAACGTAAGGTTGCATGCACATATAAAAATGAGGTCTTATTTAGACTAGTATTTCTAAGTTTCTAAATGCGAATGTTAAGCATGAAGCAAGTATAATTTGTATTAGCTGAGGATAATCATCATTAGGGTTCAGTCGAAGTAAGTGTGCATGGATGTAAGCGATGTCACATGATACATAAAACGAGGAATGATCAATCGGTTCGGAGCTTCAGAGTGAACTGGACTCGTACAGAGGACTTAAGAGAAACAATAAATTAAGGGGACAAATATCTGTAGCGCGTATTATCTACGTTGCTGGCAGAAGAGATAGCAATGCCGATATCTCAGTAAAAATGAAATAGTATTGTAAGTTCTTTTTTGTCCTTCATTTTGTTGCTGGTATTACCAAAAATGAAGAAAAAAACAATGAGTCGTCGATTATTATAGTGTTTAAACAACGAAAATTTAAGAAAAATAATTGTCAATCACATAATATTATCAGGTATTTCAATCTTTCAAATTACAGTTACGTAATCATTTTTTCAAACATGGAACCAAGTTCCTTTATTCATTCACGCACACACACATGCATACATCCATATATATATATATATGTATATATATATATATATATATATATATATATATATATATATATATATATATATATATATATATATAGTAATTTATAAAATATATATGCGATTAAGCTACACTGAATATTCGGTGTTTCATCCACTCTAGGATTCCTCAGGCTTATGCGCATAAGCCCGAGGAATCCTAGAGTGGATGAAACGCCGAATACTCAGTGTAGCTTAATCGCCATAAATATTTTATAAATTACTAACTAGCTCTCCCTACGTATTGAGCACTTTTGAAATGAATACTTAAAGTTTACGCATAAATCTATACTTTCGTATATTAATTTTATGTGAGTAAATGAAGTAGTTATATATATGTGTATATATATATATATATGTGTATATATATATATATATATATGTATGTATAATTGTTGTATATATTGGTTTACTAGATGTAAATCCAATGAAACTTGAGTGATTATTAAACAGTGCTCAATGGAGGACAACGCTGGTATGTAGTCTGTTTATTATACAAACACTATTGGTTTCATATGTGCATACATGTTTCAGTGGAGTTCTTATGTAAGGAGACCCACGTCGTCAGACTAAAAAAGGAAACTTATGGAAAGGAGAATCAAAGTTCAAATAAATATCCGGGGAATAGATTATACTTTGAAAGAAAAGAAGGTGTATGATTCATGATAATATATTTTGTCAGTTTATATGCTTTGTTATAGAGAAAGGTTTTCCAGACCGTTTACATATAAACAGATAATAATAGCATAGATGTGTTTGATTTAGAAAACATTCCGTTTACATAAACCATTTAGTTGGAGTACTTAGTTATCGTTTGAAATCAAGTTGTGCTTTGCTTCCTTATATAACGCTGCTTTACGATGATGCTTCTAATGGGTATACATCAAGGCTTCATTCATAAGTATATTGGCCAAATAGATTATTTGAGCTCTATCGTTTTTTATTATGTATGAATTTATTATCCAGTTGGTTGCATATTGGGTCTTAGCCTGTTTAGTTAATATTATGCGGTAACGTTTTAAATGGTGTTGAGGGGAAACGAGAGGATAGCCCTTCCCTTCATTTTGCTAAATTATTTATGTTAGCTTACTTTTCTACGTTCTTCGGAAAGTACAGTTATTCACTAGAAATGTGCAAATGTGTTTTAGCAAATATAGTTATTAATTTGTACCGGGACCAATTTGTATCCTTTCGACTTCCCCCTTGGTTCAGTTATTAATTAAGATATCAGTGTAGCAATTAAGTTAGCATTTTTTTTATATGAAATATAGTTATTAGTTTGTGGTTTAGCGGAGGTCACTTTGCATCCTTTCGACTCTCTTATTGGTTCATTTATTAATCAATTATTTAATGCTGCAGTTACACTGTACAATTACACACTAACACCCACCTACATATATACATACATATACATGCTTAAGAAGAAAGTGGAAATATGTATATAAAAGTGAATATATGTATATGCTATCAATTCACTTTCTAAAACCAAGTAAATGTCTCACGATATTTTTGTATCACTAATTGTCTCTTTGCCTAAGAAGAACTACACCCAAATGTGTTTCCTCTTGTACAAAAAATGAAAACACATAATAACGACGAAACCCGAGCAATGTAGTAAACGGGTTTTTATTGCATTTGTAACTTTTAAAACCATCGTTATTTCGCCGAAAGCGTGACTGCATTACAAATAGCGAACAAATGAAACAAAAATGCATTGAGATCATCGATAACCAGTAGCTATATTTAACTTTCATAAACTGTACATGGCCAGAACATGATAAAACTAACATTAGCGCTTGATCGGCTTTCGGGTCTTTCTTTATATTTACACATGATTTTACTGACAGTCAAAATCGATTAAGTGGAGCAGTAGACTGGGAACCCACCTTTATATTATATTTTTCTGTGCCTGTTTGTCTGCTTGTCTCTTTCACTAGTTCTTAGAAACTACTGGAGATATTTGACTGAAATTTTGTACTATTTCTATTCTGATACGTTTTAGCGAACTAAGTATTATAATAATCATTCGATACACTATACAGAATATATGTACATTTTATACTTTTACAATTTTCTTTCGTGCGTCTGGTGGTCTGATGAATCCTGCGTATCGTATATTTCGAGAAAAAATTATATCTTTAATTTTCGAGTTTAGTTCAAACGTACGCACACGTAAGGCACACAGCACAACAAAAATATATTAATAAAGGGTGAATCTACACAGGGTGTTATCACGCATGTCTCTTTTAATTTACTTCCGGTTTAATGCTCTGCTCAAGTGTAAGGAGTAACTCTCCATATCTGCAAATACTTTCAACTCTAATAAGTCTGCGCCAGGAACGTTATCAGGTTAATATTTAAACCTACCTAACGAAGACACATTAAAGTCGAAACAAGATATGCCGAGCATAACATTAGATTATAGGTTCGTCAACTTGTAAAAAGAAAGATGAAGCAAGAATTACTTGGCCGATGATCCGTTAGTGATTAACAGGGATTTTTATTTAATGCAAAAATTATCATAAATTTACCATATAAACCCAACATGTTATAAATTTTGCCCA
>NC_136498.1:6829537-6834537 GCF_053919585.1 Euprymna scolopes
GCACTCACGCATCCGCACACTCACACACACACACACACACACACACACACACACACATATATATATATATATATATATATATATATATATATATATATATTTGAACATTTTTCTGGGGGGTATAGAATTTAATAATAGCTAAATACAGATCAATCAACGTGATGATTTAAAAAATTAAAAATTAGCTAACCTTTTTTCCATTTTTGATTTTGTTTAAATCATCATTTGGATTGGCCTGTATTTAGCTATTATATATATATATATATATATATATATATATATATATATATATATATATATATATATATAACACTGAGAAGTGAATGCATACATCCTACTTGATATAGTCGAATAAGTTTTCTATTTTGTTGAACTAATTTTGATTTGAAAGCCAAACAGAATTGAATAGAACCCTTTTGGAAAAATTTTGCATCAACCCTTACGACGCTGTGTTAATTAATTTTTTGATGATCCAACATTACAGAACTTTCGGTAAATTTACGACAGATAGTAATTCGATTTTTTGGAAAATGCAGGTCGTAATTTGTTGTTCCTTGTGTATTGTGACACATTTATATGCACAAGTTTTAATGCACCGTGAACACACATATCGTTTAACTCCTCAAATAATCTTCTGTAAACATGATCCCAGATAATACCGACTTATATCCAATTGTCCGTGTTTGGGTGAACAAGAGTTTTAAAAAATGCTAAACTCTATTCCATCCGAGATTAAAAGCGAAATATGAAAGCGGTGACGTATTACCATGTTTTATTTCCCGTTTTCTCTGCATTTCACATTTCCCTAAGTTTGTCTAGAGATAATGTTCTCCCTCCTCATGTCGAACAATTATTTGCCAAATAAACAGGTGTCCGTTTTCATATAGGCTTTCTACTTGTTCATATTTTCATTAACAACTATAGGATGGTATAAAACATTTATGCGAGCTATTGGATCGTTTCCGAAATGAGTTGTTTATTTTACTTACTACTGTGATTCTGATTTCCCTAAAGCTAACTGCGGCATTGCAGATAACAAAGTATGTTTACTGTTTCTTGTCCATTATTTTCACAGTAAATCCCCTGCTGATAAGCAATTTAAGCCGGGGATGGACAAAAATAGGAAAGCTTTAAAGATTCTGAACAGTTTTCGTGAAGGTTGATAGTTTGCATGACTTCGATGATTCGGACTACTGCTGTCACCTTGATTGTGATTTTCACAACGTTTCGGCCGATATAGCCACCGAAATTTGTCAGGCATATCTTGTCGAACTCGGGAATTCGCAGGGAATTTCAAATGAAACTATTTATTTTCATAACATAGTTAGCATGTCTCTTTCCGTCAAGCGTGAACGTGTAGAATCAGGATCCATTGCGTAACGGATAAAGTACTAAGTTATTCAGATCTAAGTGAGACTTTTCTGGTGATTGAAGATTCAACCTGAATACAGGCGATATTAAATATATAATTGCGAATTAGGTAAGGATTCTGCCTTACTCATGGCTGTCGCAACATATAAAAGCATTGCTTAACAATCAGTTCCAAGTCAGTGTTCTGGAAATTAAATATCAAATTCTGGTTATAATTTGAGCGATGCAATATATTCTGACGTATTTGCAAAAACAATCTATTTATTGTAAGCAATTGTCATTGCGCCCCTGCGTAATCATTTACAATTGGTATCATCACAATCTGAAAATTAATCGTCAGTTCAGTGATAGTAACTTTGCTGCATTCAACCGATGTTGCCCGAGAGAATATCTAATCAATTCTTATTGAAATCGCTCGAAGCAAGGCGTGAAGCTATCTGATGTAATGAGAACGAAAGATGAATATCATTATAATGGGGAATGCTTATTGATCTTAGTCCTAAAAATCTTAAAGCTTATAGGCAAGACAGAAAAGAGTGAGCAGGAAGAGAATTCCACATCCTTGCAGTTCTCAGAAAAAAAACTAGAATAAGAAGTTATATTAGTTACGTATCCAATTTATAGAACTCCCTTGACAAACTAGTAAAGTAGAAGGACAACATCTGCACATTTAATTGAACTTTTAATGTAATCCACAGTAACTTACGACTGACCGAAAGAGAAAGACATCACATATTTTATCCTGGGTTTTGCTGCACCATTATTTTTGTTTGCATTTGTGGCATCGTTTTTTTCAGTTCAATAAAGCAATAATATTACAACTACTGAACACATTTAGACATTAAATATCTCAAAAGTTATTAAGGAATACAGTCTTTGTGCAACTCTACAAGAGCCTTGTGCGTCCTATCTTGTAGTATTGACGCTCTGTCTGGCAGCCGCACCATAAGAGCATATGCAGTGATCTGGAAGACGTACAGCGCCGAGCAACCAAGCTGCTGGCATCACTGAAGTACAAGCTATATTCTGAAAGGTTGAGAACTCTGAGACTGCTCACTCTTGAGCATCGGAGAAATCGTGGTAACATGATCGATCTCTACGAGTACATCCATGGGATCTATGATACAAGAAAGCCGTCTTTTCAGATCGCCAAAAACACATGGAATGATCCCCCAGATGCAGTTATACAAGCACAAATGGTAAACGCATTTAAAAGCAGACTTGGAGACTGCTGCCGAGTTTATATTGTCCATCCTCCAAAATGGAAGTGCAAAGTCCTGGGTTTCTGTGCCACGCATGTCACAAAGTTGTCTAGGAAATGTTTCACTTGCAACGATGAACAGGTCCAAAACCTGGACTCAAACATCTATATGTCAAAGTCATATAAAGCCCCCCCCCATATATATATTTATTTAAAGTTAAGCCTAATAAATTTTGTTTTCGAATCATGCACTTTCATTTAACATATATAGTGCAGTAGATATAAAGTCTTGAAATTCGTCCAAGATTTATGGAACAATCTGTATTATAATCTTCTATTATAGAACATACACCAAATGCAATTCCTCTTCTTACATATTAACCGACTTGATTACGCAATCACAGAATCATTATAATGCCTCAGAAGATATCAAACGCCTGACGCAATTTTATTTTTTTGAATTATTCGTTCCAAGGAAGTTTTGAAATAAGGACGAAACGTTAATGAACATATAATTAAGTTTGTTAAAAAAATAAACAAACTCAATTATATGTTCGTAAACGTTTCATCTACACTTCAAAACATCATCGGGATGAATAATTTGAAGAAAATAAAATACTATTACACTATGTGAAGTTATTGCTTTGTGATGTGAAAACGCATCGGCTTCACATGACGCAACAATACGAATTTCAACAATAAATATAACACACAGAACGAGTATCATTCTTTTTTATTATTGACAATGAAAAATGGTTATCTTCTCATATAATTTACATACGTTTTCCTGATATGTAACAATACCCATATGTAAATTAGATGATGCTGAAAAATGAAAGGTTCACTGTTTCCTCGACACATAGCTCTTTGTAAAACTCTACATATTTATTGAGCACCTTTTGAAATAATTTTCTTTTAGTTCCGTAGATTTGAACATTCTTTTTTATTTCTATTATTGCTTCACCACGTTTCGACCTTCTTCAGGTGATCAACTACGACCAGATAGGGATGCTGGTTCTCGTAACTGTATCCCCAGGAATTTATATTATTGGTATTATATATAATTTCTTTTAAATAGAATCGTTTGAGATAAGCAATTTGTGTATTTATCTATTTATTAGTGGATTTTATTCCCTCGCTGTTAATCACAGAAAAAAGTCCAGAGGATGAGTTAGCTGAAACGTAGTGAAACTAAAAGAATTATAAAGATGAAGATAACATTCAGCAAGTAAGTAATAAGTATACAAATTACTCATCTCAAAAGATATCAAGAAAACATTTTCTACATAAAACTTGAACAAATATGTAGATGCATATAATATATATATATATATATATATATATATATATATATATACTAGCAAAAGTATCCGTCGCTGATTGGAATCAAAAACAGCCTACAGAAAATATGGACTCTGATTTATGAAAGTATGATAGGTTATGAAAAGGAAGGGTTGTAAATTTGGGTTGAATTTGGGGGTATCAAAACCAAAGCAAAATATGATGAAAGTAAAAATAAAATAGATAAACCCCATAATGTATTATACCATACCTGTTCACACTGAAACACTTATCACAATATTATGTGGATCTATATTAAAAACCCTTGTTAAACTTCTTGACATATTTCCATTCTATGGAGGTCAGGCTCGAACGAACACTGCATAATTTTATTATCCCATATTTCTTCAAACTGAAACATAATTATCGAAGTATACTTACGCAGATAGATATGAAACACCTTTATTAAAGTTTGTGCCTATTTCCGTGCTATGGAGGCCAGGCGCAAACGCAGACCCCACATTTTATTATACCATCTCTATTTAATAATTGCAATAACCCTTATCCCTGAGTGGCCTCCGGGCCTTGATAAGTGGTGATCAATGTGTAAAAAAAAAAGTTAAAATATACTTATCAAAGTATTCTTATGTACATCTACAGGGTGGTCAAAAAGTCAGGTAACATTTTAAAGAAAAACGATATTAGCAATACACGTATATTTAAGTACCATACATTGAAATATAAAATGAAACAAACATGAAATATGTTTATTTTGTTAATTGTCATCCATTTCTCTCTATCAATCGCTGGAAGCGATTAACCACTGATTGTGTAACACGTGTAATCATGTCAGCTGATATCCGCGCAATCTCCTCTTCAATAAATAACTTTAAAGACGCTATTGTATCAGGCTTCTTGCCATAAACGCTATCCTTTACATAGCCCAAAAGCCAGAAATCAGGAGGGGTAGTTTATATATTACACTCAAATATTTAAACAAATAATATTAAACGAATAGAGATTATAATGGATCATATTGTTTTTTCTACCTTTAACATGTTACCTGACTTTTTGACCACCCTGTATATCAAAAACACTTGTAAACGTTTTTTTTTTATTTTTAATTTTTTTTTTCGATATTTTGTGG